>NW_015187917.1:0-1009 GCF_001447785.1 Gekko japonicus
CCGCAGAGACCCCAAAGAGCTGCTTGTAAGGCAACAAATGAGGTCTGAATTGGATTTTGAGGAATGCTGCTAATGGAACCTCAGGGTGGTGCTGTGGATTCAGCCCCCCTCCCCCCTTTTTGGGGGAAAAATGTATTCAATATGTTCACTCTCATTCACCAGCAGGCAATGGCAAACCACCTCTTAGGCTGCGGTCACACACACTAAATAATTACTTTCAATCCACTTCCAGTGCACTTTCCAACTGGATTTTGCCAGTTCACACAGACCAGTTTCCCACAAGCAGCTGCACCGCCCTCGCTCTTCCCTTCCCCCCCCAATCCAGTTGGAAAGTGCATCGAAAGTGGATTATTCAGTGTGTGTGACTGCAGCCTTAATGTCTCTGGCCTTGAAAACCCAATGGGCTCTCCATAAGTTGGCTGGGGCATGACTGCTCTTTCCACCACCAAGCCCATTGAAATCAGCGGGCTTAAAAACTGGAACATTTCCTCATAGGGCCCTGTCTACCACATGTCTATCACACGAGGTATGGCATCTTGGTGAACACATTTGTGCTTGAAATGAGGGAGCTGGCCATCCTCCTGCTGTGTTCTTAATGATTCCACGTTATAATACACATGGTGTGAGCTGTACTTCCACACAGCATGCACCTGATTTTGTACATATTTTGCTGTTTGTTTGTTTTTAAAGTCATACCCTTTTTTATGAAGATAGATCCAGGTGGTCAGCCACGTTGGTCTGAAGCAGTAGAACCAATTTAGAGTCCGGTGGCACCTTTAAGACCAGCAAAGGCTCATTCAAGGTATGAGTTGAGCTTTTGAAAAAGTGTCCATGCACACAAAAGCTCATACCTTGAATAAAGCTTTGTTGGTCTTAAAGGGGCCCCACTGGACTCTAAATTTGTTCTACTTCCTTTCTGTATGATTATGATCCAAGGTTCGAGTATGTTTAAATCCCATTAGGTTCCCTGAGACAATAGTCATGACCTTCTCTTTCTCCCATCGACATC
>NW_015187918.1:0-1004 GCF_001447785.1 Gekko japonicus
GTGCTGCCTGGGGGCTGGCAATACTAAGGCGAGGGCCAAATGTGTAGATTTGAGGGTTAGAGCCTGGGGAGGGCAGGCTTTGGGGTGCGGAGGGACCTCAGCAGGGTATAATTCCATAGAGTCCATTGCCCAAAGCAGCCATTATCTCCAGGAGTATTTCTTCCCACAACGGGATTTACTCCTAGTCTAGAATAAAACTGAAGGCATTGCAGGACTCTAAACAGAATGTCTTTCAGACAGGGGAACATATTATAAAGCTTGTGCATTGACATGGATTAAAGAATGGATAATAATTGAAAATACTAGATTGCTAAAATTGGAGGGACATGATTTAAAGCTAGGATGGCATGCCTACCTTTGGTATCAGAAACTGGACAATCACAAACAATTAAAAAACCATTTGATGAGGAAAGCACTGCTGTTAGTATGGGAAAGAATCAGACACAAAAAATATGTGAAGATCCCGAAATAGGTCTCTCCAGTGAAAGCATTTACTCAACCTATATTATCAGAGAAGACAAAAGTAGCTAGATATAAAGATTTATTAGGAAATGAAGACAGATTGAAGTCCAAAGAAGAACTAGAGGAACAAGACATATATTTGGATTGGTGGACAAGAGTACAGTTGGAATCTAGATATGTTAAAGATAAACCTCAGGGTTTTGATGCAGAACAATCGGCATTTGATACACTTTTATACGAAACAAATGATAACTTAATTAAGAAAAGTTATGTGTATTTGTTACAGATAAAGATGGGGGATGAGGTGATTAAAGAATGTATGATAAAATGGGCCCAAAATTTTGGCTATAATATTGATCTTGATCATTGGTTGCAAATATGTTGTTAGCTGCCCTGAGCCCACCATATGGTGGGGAGGGCGGGATATAAATTTAATAAATAAATAAATAAGTAATATGGAAAACAAATGTTAAAATAATAAAATCACTTTCCTTTAAAGAGAATTTATATAAGATGTTCTATAGGTGGCATATAATGCCAGA
>NW_015187919.1:0-1005 GCF_001447785.1 Gekko japonicus
CTCCCATCCAAATACTAGGCAGGACTGACCCTGCTTAGTTCGCAAGACCTGACAAGATCCTACTGGTCTGGGCCATCTAACTCAGAGCTGCTTGGGGTTATGTGTGGTGACATTCTTCAACATATACTGTCTAATATTACAGGCAAGAATATTTGCCACAATGGGAGTGTCCTTGCAGAAATCCCATTCCTAGCAGAGCCTGCAGATTTCTTTTGTCTAGTAGTGTTAACAGTACACAACTGATCTTTTTTAGTTGTTGTTCTCTTAAATGCAACAACAGGTTTCAAGTCACACAAAAGCATAGTTTCTTAGGTGCCAATTCTGATGCTTTTCTTCAGGCCAACGCCAATGTTCTTATAAATCGAAGTACCAATAATCCATTTCCTTTCTCTCATTTCCTTTTGAGTAGACTGTTCCTTCCTAATCTTAAGATTCACATGCTACCAGATGGACACCATAAAGGAGAAGCCTCATTTTAAAGTCATCAAGTTTGAAACCATTTCTCTTTAAGTCGTAAAAACTGACTACATGGCAAATTGGTTTTGATATGTTTCAAAGGACGACAACGATAGCTCAAAATTAATTTTCATCCGTGGGATTTTTTTTTTTATACAGACCATTTCCCCCATCTTCTTTTTGAGCCACAGCCACCAAAAATAATAATTTGGCTGACATCACAATTGAGTTCAGAATTTGCTCTGATCTTCTCTAGAATCCACCGAAACATGAACAGCTGACAGAGCTACATCCCTTTCCCTCCTCCCTAGTATTTGTGCAATAAAATGTTATCATCTCTCAACAGCTGCAGGATATGAAATGGGAAACTATACACAGTGGGGTACCTTAGCGTTCATGCACACCCATTGACATGCGAGTGTGCTCGGGACAGGACACATCCACTCAGACCCTTGGGTTGTAAAGAAATGTACTAGAGTAAATCCTACTTTTCTGACTTGTGGTGACCCTGCAAGTCTCCCAAGGCAAAAGACATTCAGAAGTGGTTTG
>NW_015187920.1:0-1015 GCF_001447785.1 Gekko japonicus
TCCTGGGCGACTTCCCACCTCTCCGCTTCTGGGTTTGCTCCGGCCTGGAAGGGTCCGCTCTGCCGCCTGCGGGGGCCGGGGTGCGCCTGGGGTGCGGGGCTCCTTCTGGCTCCCTGTGCTCGTGTGACGGCAACAGCCTTGCCTGTTGTTGTTGTGGTCTGCCGGTGTTGTTATGCGTGAAAGGGCGCTGTTGCCCTGGCCAGGTGTGGCTGTGAGATGCGAGTCCTGCCTCCGCCTGCAGTTCGGTGGTGGTGCCCATTTGGAGAGGCTTCTCCTGCACGTGTGGAGGGGTCTTGCGCCTCTGCTTTAGGGCACTGCGCGGATGCAAACGTGGCTGGTTTCGAGGGCTGCCTCCTCCCTCCCTCCCTCCACCACAGGGGCTCTCTGGCCTTCAAGAATCCCAGGGAGGGAGCCGTTTCTCACTGCTGGCTGGGGCCGAGCTTCCCCTGTTGGATTTCGATCTGCTGGCCCTCTTCTCAAAGTCACAGAGCCCTGGCAGAAAAAAGATCAAGATGGGTAGCTGTGTGGTAGTCTGATTGTGGCAGTGGAAAAGAGCCAGAGTCCCAGCAGCACCTGAAAGACTAACCAAATTGGTGGCAGGGGAGGAGCTTTCGTGAGTCTTCAGAAGTGAGCAGTGACTCACGAAAGCTCCTCCCCAGCCACAAACGTTGTTAGTCTTTCAGGTGCTACTGGGACTCTTGCACTTTTCCACTGCTAGAAAAAGGGTTGGAAATTCTGCATGCGTCTGGTTTTGGTCCCATGTGTGGATTTCCCTGCCTCAACATTTCTGATGTGCTGCCTTCCAGGGACTGGTTCAATTTTTGCATTGTGAAGAACTGATAGGGGGGGGGGGCATTGGTAGGCTGGCTGGTGTGCCCCAAAACCCAAAAGCTACAGCCGGTGTAAAACAGGGACTGCTGCTGTGCGACACCAGTTCATTTCAGACAGAGATCTTCCTGTTGGGTCGGGCACTTATGCTCTGGGGTACTTTATGGAGCAGAGGTCCATCAGTGGC
>NW_015187921.1:0-1122 GCF_001447785.1 Gekko japonicus
CCGCGATCCCCCCTGAATCGACCTCTGCCGCTGAGAACAAGACGTTCCTAAAGGGAATGACGGAGATGGAACAGTGTGAGATTCCAGACTGGCACAATAATTTTGGTGGGTGGGGCATGGGGTATTGGGGGGGCCACCCCATCCGTACCTGCTGCCCCTCCTCTTGCAGCAGCAGAAGCAGCAGCTCTGGCTCCGCTGAGACCTCTGGTCCTCCTCCGGTCCTTTCGATCGGAGGGACTCGATTCTGGGCTGCTTTTCTGTGTCAGCTGGGGGGTGTGTGTGGCTGATCTCCAACTCTCTCTATTTTTCATTTTGCCATTTTATTTTGTCGCTATTTTATTTTTATTTTATTGCATTTTTTAAAAGTACCCATAAGGTACACTTTTATTATTTTTCATATTATACACCAACAAACAAACATACTACATAACAAAACATCCACTTACACACATAAAACATACAAAGAGATCAGCATATTTTCTTATAACTCTATTACCATACTTAAAGAATTTCTATAAGTTTGCTTAAGTTTCTGTATACTCTTATCTTTTTACCATAGTTTCTATTTAACTAAAAAAAGATTCATAATGCCAACATTTTCATTACTTTAAGCTATGCATTTATATTGTACCAATCATACAGTTTCTTCCACGTCTTTTGAAATGTTGGGTTAAAAAGCTCTTCTGTTAATTCTTTTTATTCATTATCAAATTTATACCCCGACCTCCCAGCTAAGGCCGGCTGGGAAGAGATTGGATTTCTACCCCGCCCTTCACTACTTGAAGGAGTCTCAGAGCGGCTTACAATCTCCTTTCCCCTTCCCCTCCCCACAACAGACACCCTGTGTGGTAGGTGGGGCTGAGAGAGCTCTTTCCAGAACTGTCCTAGAGAGAACAGCTCTTATCAGAACTACGGCTTGCCCAAGGTCATCCAGCAGGTGCAAGCGGAGGAGTGGGGAATCAAACCCGGTTCTCCCAGATCAGAGCGCACTTAACCACTACACCAAAGAGTAAAAACACACTGGTAAGCAATTTAAACAATCCTAAAATCATATAAAACATTCCACACTAAAAGGTGCTAACATTAATGACAATAATAGGTTATTAAATGATGGCGGTCGGT
>NW_015187922.1:0-1013 GCF_001447785.1 Gekko japonicus
CAACTTCTCCTTCCAATACGGAGATAGATTATGGCCTCCAATCAGGGGGCACTGGAGGTTTGGCTTGCAACACTGGGGTCGGTTCCGGAGTTCTAGTTGGCATCTTAGTATGGGAAGTAGGCTTTTGTCTATCCTCCCTTTTAGCCTTAGTTTTCTTGGCAGGCTGCTCAGATGAGGTGCGTTGTGCTGGAGGAGAGCATGAGCTCAAGTGGATCCTTTGAGATGCAGAACTAGGAGGCAGAGCCAACTGTGTCTAATCCGATGAAGCAGTTGTTGTTGGCTTTTCAGCAGTCTTAGAAGATGGGGGAACAGAGGCTCTAAGTGCCTTCTTCCAGAGCACTGCCTTTAGCTTTGAAGCCCTATCTCCATGGGCTTTGGGGGTAAGTCTTCGGTAAACTTTGCACGTGGGCATGTTGTGTACCTCCCCCAAACAAAAGAGGCATAAGCTGTGCTAATCTGTTTGTGTCATCTTGGCAGAACTTTGAGTGCACTTTTTGAACAAAGCCTTCTGAGCTATTCCAGAGCTCAGAAGGTACCGAGTACTGATGAATGAAATATCAATTCCTTACCAAAAAGTTGAAGTTAGGAGATTCCAGAATGACCAATCTACTCCTTTGCCAGCAAAAGAGGAACTGGGCGTAGGGGTGATGTGCTGCAGGAGCGCGTGGTCCCTGAGCTGGAACAGCTCTGCTCCAGCGCGCAGCACTCCCTGGAGGCTTTTAGCTATAAAAACCTACCAAAAGGCAGGCCTGCTCATGTACAGTTCTCATGTGGGACTGCACAGAACAGCAACGATGAACCTGTGGAGCCAATTTGGTCAGATATCTGAGTGGAATGAAAAAAATGTGTGATTGTACTGCAGTGTATAGTGCATGTCAAAATGTATAGTGATGTCAAATATATAGTGATGTCAGAATGCCTCTTTAAAAGTTACATGTATGTTCAGCCTTAAAATCCTTGAAGAATGTAGAAGCTTTCAAGGCATTAGAATGGAACAAGTGGAGACCCGCAAC
>NW_015187923.1:0-1076 GCF_001447785.1 Gekko japonicus
CAGTGGGAGGAGGAGGGCCGGGAACTGTTATTGGGGGTGTGCCAAATGACACGAAAAAGGTCTGTGCCCACTGCCAGGAGACACTGATCGAGTGAGACAGGCGAATCTCCCACTGAGAAGCAATGTTCCCTCTAAGCTGTGGAGTCTTGTGAGCAAAAGTTCTACTTTGTGAGCTACCGGCATTAAAGTTGTGAGCCAGCGATTTGGCTGCTGCATCAGTTAGTTTGCTCTGGAGCCTTGGGGGTGTGCCAAATGACAAGAAAAAGGTCCGTGCCCACTGGCAGGAGACACTGATCGAGTGAGACAGGCAGATCTCCCACTGAGAAGTCCTGTCTCAGGTTGCCCCCCTGTCTAGCCTCAGAAGGTGTGGGCGGCTGAAGCAGGTCCTCCAAAAACAACGGGGTGGGTTCATCTCGGAGATGGTGGTTCCTCTGCGGTCTGCCACAGGTTCCCTTTCTTCAGATTCCTTGAGGACTTTGCTGGAAACCTCTGAGGTCTGTCATACGTTGAGGGGGGGGCAGTCCATCACAACTTGGGCTGCTTGAAGATCGGCCTTCTGGTCAGGCAAGAGCCAGTGTAGTGTAGTAGTTAGGAGCGCAGACTCTAATCTGGAAGAACCAGGTTTGATTCCCCACTCCTCCACCTGCAGCTGCTGGCATGACCTTGGGTCAGTCACAAGTTCTTTCAGAACTATTCTCTCAAGGGCAGTTCTCTCAGAGCTCTCTCAGCCCCGCCTATCTCACAGGGTGTCTGTTGTGGGGAGGAGAAAGGAAAGGAGTTTGTAGGCCGCTCTGAGACTCCCTTGGGTAGCGAAGGGCAGGGTATAAATCCAACCTCTTCTTCAAGAGAAGAGCTCGGCCTGTCGGTTGGTGACTGGCCTGTCGTCTTCTTTGGGGCCGCTGTTCTCCATCCAAATCAATCATACGCCTCAAGCTCTTTACTAAAACAAATTCACTGGGGGAAGCGTTATCACCGTGTCGCGCTGTTGACTCCTGGCCCTCACTTCTTTCCCATGTGTTTTAAAAAATTTCCTGACACAACGTAGTTTTGGGGTGGGGGGAGGCCAGTCGTGATCT
>NW_015187924.1:0-1124 GCF_001447785.1 Gekko japonicus
GCCCCATCACTCCTTGGCAAATAGAAGTAAAGTCGTGGAAGTAA
This sequence comes from Gekko japonicus, assembly GCF_001447785.1. Classification (NCBI taxonomy): domain Eukaryota; kingdom Metazoa; phylum Chordata; class Lepidosauria; order Squamata; family Gekkonidae; genus Gekko; species Gekko japonicus. Next base: position 45 of record NW_015187924.1, read on the forward strand.
TGACAGAATTCACGTTTCTGGGATCCCAGATCACCGCAGACTGTGACAGCAGCCATGAAATTAAAAGACGCCTGCTCCTTGGGAGGAAAGCGATGGCGAACCTAAACAGCATGATAAAAAGTAGAGACATCTCCCTGCCAACAAAAGTCCGCATGGTCAACGCAATGGTATTCCCAGTAGTCATGTATGGCTGCGAGAGTTGGACTATAAGGAAGACCGAGCGCCGAAGAATAGATTCTTTTGAACTATGGTGCTGGAGAAGACTCTTGAGAGTCCCTTGGACTGCAAAAAGATCAAATCAGTCAATCCTAAAAGAAATCAACCCTGACTGTTCCCTGGAAGGCCAGATAATGAAAATGAAGCTCAAATACTTTGGCCACCAAATGAGAAGGGAGCACTCACTAGAGAAGACCCTGATGCTGGGAAAGATTGAAGGCCAAAGAAGACGGGGACGGCAAAGGATGAGATGGTTAGACAGTGTCATAGAATGCAACGAACATGAAATTGAGTCAACTTCAGAGGACAGCAGAAGACAGGAGGGCCTGGCGGGACTTGGTCCATGGGGTCGCAAAGAGTCGGACGCGACTGTGCGACTGAACAACAACAACAAAGCTAATGCACATAAATCCTACCATATCGCCATATTGCTGGTAACTCTGTGGAGAGAAAGCAAATTATTTTCACAACTGGTGGACATGTAAACACATACAAAACTTCTGGAAACAGATTGCTAAACAGATTGAAAAAATGACACGTTACAACCTACCCTTGACACCTGAATTGATGCTGCTCCACCTCTGGCCTTCGGATCGTCCTCCTGCAAATAGAAGAAAGTTAATTAATGTTCTGTTAACAATAGCCAAAATAACAATTGCTAAAAACTGGAAAAATAAAAAACCACCCACAGTAAATCAATGGATCCATAAGGCTTGTGTATAGAAATATTGATTTCTAAAAGTCTCATGCCTTCTCCTGTGATATCTTTTGATAACATGCTGTGTCTTATTTCCTCTGAAGCCAATGGCCTGTCCATTTGGTCAGAGAAACTTTTTAACCATGCCATATAACCACACATTCTTT
>NW_015187925.1:0-1006 GCF_001447785.1 Gekko japonicus
AAGTTACAATGAACGCACATACAATCCATTTACAATGTGCATCTAATCCAGGGGTGTCGAACTCATTTGTTATGAGGGCCAGATAAATGAGACCTTGTTGGGCCGGGCCATGTGTGTCATAAAATGTAATGCCAGGTAGCAGAGATATAAACTTATATTTATTACTTCAATTTATACCCTGCCCTTCCCGCGAGCAGACTCAGGGTGGCTATAAAGGACACAAACACAAAGGTTATTTTTTACTTAAAATAAAAACATGCTTAAAACATTAGCACTCTTGCAATAATTTCTTTATTTAACAGTGTCTGATAACTGACACCTCTTGCTCTGAATTATTGCATCAAAATGTCTGTGCTGTTGCAATTTTGAGTATGCTGTTCAGGTGTGTATCTGTAAGCTACAAACCTGGTAGAATAGCCTCCTCATGAGTTAGAGATGTTAAACTCACAGGTAGTCTTTAGCAGGCTCTCCTCCACCCACCCTCCAAGTTTGGCAGAGATTGGATTTGGGATGTTTGAGTCCCAAGCAGGTGCTCTAAGGAAAGTTGTGCTCTAGCCTTCCCTTAAATCAGCCACATACAAGCAATTCTTCCTAACTCACTCTCAGATTTCTTGAATAATTTTAATTGAAAATTTCAAAAGCATTACAAAATTTCAGAAACATTCTCAGGCAAAACCAAACATTAAAAAATAACTAATTAGGAGTTAACATTAAGTTAAAACTGAAATTACAGGAATAAGAGGGTGTACCATAAATCTAAACCAGTAACAGTAAAAAATCAAACATAACTCTTAAAAAAAGATCATCTCCTTATAAACCAAGTTATATGGAAGCTGCCAATCAAGCTATGGACAACTGCTATGGATGTTTCGACGGCTCTGCACAAGTCCACCCCCAGCATTGCATAGGAATTGACTGAATTGGTAGCATGCTGTCTGGAGAACAAATTGGTAGCATACTATCTGGAGAACAAACCTCTCTAACAAACTAAATTAACCTCCATGGG
>NW_015187926.1:0-1018 GCF_001447785.1 Gekko japonicus
ATTCCAACCAAAAGACCTCTGTGCTCTTGCACTTTAGTGCAGTGTTCACATCCATGGTGGTAAGTTCTTACTACGCAGTTTAGACAATAAAAGACTTTTTGTCGGGGGGTGGGAGCCATGCTCCCTCTAAGCTGTGGAGTCTTGTGAGCAAAAATTCTACTTTGTGAGCTACTGGCATTAAAGTTGTGAGTGAGCGATTTGGCTACAGCATAAATTAGTTTGCTATGGAGCCATCCTTCCTGACCTAAGACAAAAATGTGTGAGCTGGAGGCTAAAAAACTGCGAGCCAGCTCACACTAACTCAGCCTAGAGGGAATGCTGGATGGGAGTAGAATATTTTGCAAAGAAAGGGAAAAGACAGAACATTGGGACACCCATGAGTAATCAAAGGCTTTTATTCTACTTTGTAATCTATACATGGGCCAAGCCAGTTCTGGGGAGTTTTATATTGGAATAAATTGGGGAAATGTCATACCCAGAAATGGAGTCATTCCAGATGGTTCCAGTTGAGAATCTACAGTTTATGGACACAAGTGTCCACTCTCATACATACAGGTAGTTTCCACACAGCAATTTATAGGGAAAAGGCTGAAATCACAAACCAATTTTCTTATATCATGGAACAAAAAGATCCATGCTGGAGGAACCCTGCAGAATTGTGTGAGCTCTGCTTCATCACACCAGCTCAGTGAATCACTTAAAAGGTACGTATGTCAGGGCTTATTGTCTTCCAGAGAAGTCTAATATTTAGCATTCTAACATACATGAGCTGGGGTTTAAGAAGTAGGACAAATGGCTCTGGAACTTGGTGATGATACAAACTGTTCTACCCACTCTATCTATCTGGGCTCATGCCACACTGTTGTGTTAAGACCCCACATAAAACTGGAGGGAAATTGGGACTCTATACATCCCTGTCCTGGAACAAATAAGGAACTGTGCCTGTTCAACCTCACAGTGTCAATTGATTGGTGTGTGTGTGTGTGGGGGGGTAATGCTAGAGGTGAGTGCATGCTGA
>NW_015187927.1:0-992 GCF_001447785.1 Gekko japonicus
AATCACTACACCAAACTGGCTCAAACTGACACTAAGGGAAACCGGTATGCTTCCCTGTCCTCCTGATCCTCCCATGGAAAATCCTTTCATTTCAGTAAGGGCGTCCAATAGCAAGTTCCACCTTACAATGACCCTGCGTACTTTTGACTATCTCGGTGGGCACCAAATGAAGTGCTGGTGGGCAACATGGTGCCCATTGTTGCCATGCTGTGGATCCCTGATCTACAGTCGAGCACATGAGCCAGACGTGGTTCGTTTTTCTGGTGCCTTCTTCATCCCTACCTTGACGCCCACGTAGTTGGAAGGGATCATCGGTTTCTCCAGTACAGGAAGAGCTGACTCGTCGATCGTCTCCCCCGTCATCACTTTAGTGGCCACATCGATGAAGTCCAGACCGAGAGACTTGGACACAAATGGGAAAGAGCGCGAGGCACGCAGGTTGCACTCGATCACCTACAGAGGAGAGAAAGGCGTCCTGGAGATTGTTACGTCATTTCTCAAGAAAGAGCAAAGACTCCCTTGTGGCATCAGTCAGTAGCTTCACTGAATCACAGAATTTAGAAGTCGGAAGGGCCCTAGAGACCATCCACTCCACCCCCGGTGCACCATGCTGGATGACCCAAAGCATCCCTGAGAAATAATCATCTGACCTCCACTTAAACACCTCCAGGGAGGGAGAACCCACGACAACCGATTCCACCAATGAACTGCCCTAATTTGTAAAAAGCTTCCCCCCCAAAAGGTCCCACAAATTATCTCCCCACCTGCAGGGGTCATTTCGTAGAAAAAGAGGTGCAAGAGCTCATTTGCATAATCCATTTGCATATGCCACACCCCCTGTCAAAGGGCAGGCCTGAAAGCATGCCTAGGTTCCCTGCCTGTTCTTCTCCAGATAAGGAAGGGAAAGAAAGGCATTTAAATGCCCCCAGGCGGCACGGGGCTCTGTAAGCCTTCCCTGACCCGTCCGCCTATGCAGGTGGGCCAGGAATGGC
>NW_015187928.1:0-990 GCF_001447785.1 Gekko japonicus
GTGAAATAAAATAAATAATAATAAATAAACCATCCAATTGTTCCATGAAAAAATTAGAAGAGAAAAAACCATGTAATATTCTTTAACAGTTGGACAAATACAGATGCAATCTAATACTAGACAGTTTTGTTGAGAAATGAACTAATTTATGATTTTATATCTGGTACACACACACACAACAAATGGACTGTGCACACATCTGTATACCATGAGCCAAAGAAAGCTGTTTGGAATTACCTACTGTGAGACAGAATTCACATAGGAGCCGCTTGCCTGCATTTTATGTTAATGTAGCTTGCACACATTCAGCTCAGAGGATCATGGGAAGAAGGAGCACATGTTAGCCATTGTTAGCAGAAAACGACAACCCAGAGAAGAAGATCCCCTATTACTGAAAAGACGAGCTGTCACGTAGAGCATGGACTTTATCTCCATCTGTATAGCAGTTTCCTGTTTATGGTACCAAACTGGCCTGGGAAAGCCAAGATTTATTTGTACTTCAAAGGAGAGGCAGGAAGGACTTCTGGTTTAACAGCGCTGCGAACGGACGGGTTTAGGATCTTCTCCGACCCGTCCGGCTCCTCTTCGTTCGTTTTGGAGCTCCCCGTTTGTGCGGAGGAGCTCTGCTTCACTTCCTGGAGGGAGGTGAAGTAGCAGGGGGCTTTGCCGCCGCCCCCCTTGATGGCAATTGCAAGGGATGACGCTGGTCTGCCCTGAAGCAGGAACGAAGATTTGGAACCATGTTCTCTGAGCAGCGACCAGCCGTTTTAAAGTAATGCTAAGCAAGTGGCACTTCATGCAAATGATATCTTCTCGGGTTTTTTTCCCAAGAGATTGGAAACTTTGATTTAAACACCCCTTCAGTTATCCCCAGCTATCTAGTGAGAGCGGCTGTGAAGAGTAAGGGGGAGTATTTGTTGTGAAGAAACGGAGAAGTGGGGTAAGGAAAAAGAAAGACGTCTGCCTGACTTTAAAATATTTGCTAATTAG
>NW_015187929.1:0-986 GCF_001447785.1 Gekko japonicus
GGATGAACTGGGAAGCATTGCAAACACTCGTCAGGAGCCGGAACCTGGGAGTCTTGCAATGGGTTTCCCCGAGTGCCGACAGTGCGCTTGGAGAGAGCAGGAACTGGCGTACATTGCAAGTGGACTCCGACTGGGGAGTGTTACTTGCTTCTGACAGGGGAGCACTGCATACCTCCAACCGGGGAGGATTGCTTGCCTCTGACTGGAGCTGGGTCATGGATGCAGTGGGGCTCTGACGGGACTCTGTAGCCGGCGGTTCTTGTCCCAGTGCTGACCCGATCTGTGAGTCTGGAACTCTTGGTTGGCCTCGGCAAGTTGAGGGGCGTGTCACTCTGAACCCCCGTGAGGTGAATGCCAAGAGTCCTGAACCAATCTCATCCCAAGAGGTTGGGACGTTGACCTTCCACCACCATGATGTCTAACGGACTGCTAAATCCATTGTAGCAGGCCTGTATGGTGGCAATTCCCATGACGGGGATGCGTCACCTCTGGAAGTTGATCAGCTTTACCTCACATGGATGCAGCTGGTGTTTGTTCCATTCAGGAGTCAGCCAATGAAGGGTCTGTGCCGAGACGATGGTGAGTGCCGACCCTGAGTCAACCTCCATCTCGCAGGGGACGTCGTTGAGCAGCACCATTGCTGTAACCCTGTCTCCTGTTGGCAGGCTCGATTGCAGCATGGTTGAATGGTAGATGCAGTCAATGCGCCTGGTGTCGGTCTGGGCGGATCTTTGGCTTTGCTGCGGTAAATTCGGTGGTGACCTCTTGGCTTTTGACGAGCAGCAAACCCGGGTGATGTGACCCAGTTTTCCGCACTCATGGCATTGTGCATCATGGAATCGGGAACCCCGGCGGTCATGGTCCTCTCCACAACTGGCACAGTCCAATTTGGGACCCAGTTGCCATAAGTACCTTTGGTGGCGACCGGCCTTCATTCGATGAATGTCCCCTTCCTCACTGTCGGTTTCGTCCCAGCTGTCATGGTG
>NW_015187930.1:0-1013 GCF_001447785.1 Gekko japonicus
CAAAATAAGCTGGGGCTGGCCCTGTGTGCCCCTTGCACTCAGCAGACCAACGTATGCTGGTTGTCCCTGGCCCAAGTATGTCCGCTGGGCCTCGACCGGGGCCCGGGCCTTTTCTGCCCTGGCCCCGACCGGGTGGAACATGATCTTGTCTGAGATCAGGGCCCTGCAGGACCTATTACAGTTCTCCAGGGCCTGTAAAATGGAGATTGTTATGTATTGCCTATACATAAATAGCTGCGCGCGAATAACACTCCTATCCATCTCTAGTATTGTAAATAGTGAAACCTGATTGGCTTCTCTGCGTAGAAGACCAATCAGGACACTGGAAGGGTTCTGGAGGGAAAGGAACCTATTAGCTGTTATGTTACTGTTTTGATTGGTTATTACTGTTGCACAGGGGCATGTCTCTCCTGTTTGTGTTCATTCCTACCTAGTTAAATGAAGCTGAATCGCTTATTAAGAGCTGCTGCCTTAAGTCTCGTACTTAACAAAGCTGTTCCACCAAGCTTTTGGGTGAGGTGGCGGGCATCCATTTATTCCATCTTTTGGCCTCCCTTGCTGAAGCTTGCTGAAGCTTTCCGTCTGATGCAGCCCAACTGAGTAGATCCTCTAGTCCGGTTTATGGCCTGGCTTCTGTTGTCAAACTCTTACGCTTTCTTTTAAATGCTTCAAATTTATCTCTTGTATTATTTTAAATTGTCGCTTGAACTGCTGTTGTGATCTGCCCTGAGCCTGCTTGCAGGGAGGGCGGAATATAAGTTTGAAGAAATAAAAAAGATTTAACAGCCAGAGAGGCATGTAGATCAGACACCCTCCGAGAGGTCCTTTCCCCCTCCAGCCAATCGGCCCTGATCTTCCTGAGGAGCAATGGAGGCAGAGAGCCAGAGCTGAACCCTGACCTGGCCGAGAAGTACAATCCTGGAAGAAGTACAATCCTGGCGGCCTGAGGCCTTTGTGGTAGGTAGGAAATGTATTGTATATGGACACAGGCCTTCATAATCTGAAATCATTTA
>NW_015187931.1:0-987 GCF_001447785.1 Gekko japonicus
CTCTGATTAATCACTTTGCCTTGAAAGCCTCATTGCTGGGGTCACCATAAGTTGGCTGCTGCTCGACAGCACGTCACACACACACAGGTTTAAAGCAACAACGGAAACAGTAGGTCCTTATTCTTTCGAAGCAAGGAAACATAAGAAAATGTTATCGTCTCTCTTGATAAGTCATTCTATTTTTTACAGAACGTGAAGAGTGAAGTTGAATCAGTTTTGCCTGCAGTGACTGCTGTTCCATTCATCCAAAACAGAACGACCTGGGAATTTCACCACTTGCTAAACGTTGTGCTAAGAAGTACAGAAGTCCACTTTCAATGAACGGAGGAGTGGATATGGAGAGAGTGCAAACTCCTGCTGAGTTTGGCCTCCCAACGATATTGCTCAAAGCATCCTGAGAGTGCTAGGAATCAAAGCAGGCGTTAAGAGAATCTCTTGCATCTGCATTATCTCTGGACCACCACCACCACCCAAAAAGACAGTTGCATCCGGGAGGTTGAAAACCTCTGGGAAGCCTGCACAATTTCCCCTGCTGCTTCAGACAAATCTTTGGGTAAGAGCCCCTGTTGCTCAGTCTCTCAGCACAAGGCTGAAGCTATACTGCTGGATCTTGGTTGAATAGTTACTTCTGACTGAGAAGATCTTTCCAGATTGGTAGTGACCAGGGCTCTCAGACCTTCAGGTCAGTTAGATCCAGGAACCATGACTGCCCGGGCCAAAACACTGCAACCCCTATCACTTTTGTTTGCAAAGAAACCTTGTCAGGAGAGGAAAAATAAAATTAAGCCTCTTGGACCGCGGGACTGACCTGTTACCTCTGCTCTGTTCTGTTGAACAAAGGAGATGCCACGGCTGACGTTTGGTTTGCTTGCCACTGCAGTGGTTCAAATCTGATGTTTTGATGTGACTTCAATGCCTACTTGAACAGGTTTGTATTGGTTTTGCTCGAAAGAGCACATTCCAAACAGAAGGACTACCATTAACATC
>NW_015187932.1:0-984 GCF_001447785.1 Gekko japonicus
TCCAGCAGAGACATCTCCCCTCCCCAAACTCTGCTCTTCTCAGACCTCACCACAGAATCTCCAGGAATTTCCCAACCAGGAGCAGGGAATCCTAGTCCCAGACCTGGCTCCAAAATAGGCCTGGAAATTGCCCTGCCCCCTCCCCTTGCCTTTTTAACTGAACCCCTCCCCCACTTTTTAGCCATTCATACTGCAGGAAGAATCCTCCCCGATCCCAGATCCAGTCCTGCTTTTGCTCCCCCCCTCCCATGGCTATCAGCCAGTCTATCTCTCAATATTAATACGGTGGGGCCTGGAGTAGATCCCTGCGGCAACCTTTTCAAAAGGTATTGTAGGGGAATTCAACCCTTCCAGAGGATTTTTTTTTTTTACTTTTTGGATTTTTCTGCAGACCCACAGAGTCTCTTGAGTCTGTAAGAAAACTGGTTGGGGAGAGTGCCCCCTATCTGCAGAAATAAGTATCTGCAGACAGAGGGGACTGTTGAGAATTAGATATATAGATTTCTGACAACAGATCTGAAATGTTTAATGACAGTGTGTGTAGTTAATGATTCAAAATAGTCCTGAATCATTGGGGTGGGTTTTTTTTGGAAATGTAGATTCTTCTGACTTCCGGTCTGTAGCTCGGTGATGGCGGACGCTCTCCCCTACCTCTGGGGAGGCAATCCGCGCTCCAGTGGGATTGGAGGGGTGCCACCTCAAGTGACCCCCCCAGGTGAGCCTTAGGGATAGGCTCCAAGCCGGGGGCGCTGGGGGGGGCGACCTCTTTGATGGCATAATGCTGGAGAATTGAGGCGCTCCTTTTTGCCCCAATCGGTCCGTCCCCTCTGAGGTTCAGTTCTAAACTGAGCATAGCCGATGCCGATCGGGACAAGCAGAGACAGTCAGCGAATTAACGAAGCTACAAGGGGTCTGTGTACAGACCGGCAATGAATTGGAGCAGGAGCTAAGCGGGAAAGTTGTAAAAGTGAGTTCTCCCCCCCC
>NW_015187933.1:0-984 GCF_001447785.1 Gekko japonicus
GTGTATATAGTTGGTCTTGCAGGGCCATTACTTAGTTCCAGTGAGAAGTACAATAAACATTTGCAAGCACATGTCATTGTCCAAGTCCTCCATGTGGCGAACCCAGTACTTTTCAGTGGCGATGAAGGTGGGATTCCTCTGAGCCAGGCCTGGCTCGCATCCTAGCGCAGCACTGAGCATCAATCCAGCTGATGCCACTGCGCACCGCATCGCTCCAGAACAGCACTGTACCATGCACCACGTCCAGGACACCGCTCCCTGCTCCGCGCCAATGCAATGGCCTCTGCTCGAGGAAACCTGGAGATCTTTGATCCAGCCCATCCAGAACTCTGGGACTCATGGATGGACCAGCTGACCTGCAACCTCGTCTAAAATGAGGTAACTGATCCAGGCAAATGACGGGCCCTGCTCCTCAGCTCCTGTGGCGTGAACACCACCTTGAGAAGAGCCTCCTAGCATCCCGGGCAATCCTCAAGTGTTCATATGAGGAAATCATCGACACCCGGACAAGATACCTCACACCCCGTCCAACAATGCTCGCCAGGCGTATAGAATTCCAGGGCCGCATCCAGAAACTGGGTGAGTCGGCCGCTGCTTTCATGGCGACCCTGCACTAGCTGGCTATGGACTGTGCCTTCACCAAGGTGGAGGAGAACCTCCTAATGCAATTCGCCTGGGGCATCAGCGACATAAAGCTGCGGAGGAAGATAATCGGTACCGCCGACATCAAGATCGATGAGGCCCTCCAGCTCGCCATCGCACAAGAGGCCTCCCACTGTGACCATCCCTCGTCTGCGGATCATCTGGTGCTTCCTGACTCAGTGCTTGAGAACTCCAATGAGGAGGATATCCGTCTCGTCCATCTACCCTCTTGCCATAAGACACCAGGACCTGAAGCATTGGGATCCTCCGGGAAGACCGCCGGCTGTTCCACATGCACTAGCTGCGGAAAGGCGCACGAGCATAAGTCCTGCCAGTTCCGTG
>NW_015187934.1:0-977 GCF_001447785.1 Gekko japonicus
CACTAAGTCAGCTTAGAGGGAACATTGTATAGGACCCATTTGTTGCAAAGAAAAAAGACAACAATGCAAAATTAAAGAGTCCCAGGTTCAATTTGCCCAAGGGAGAAAGGGAAACCAAATTAAGATTTTTCTGGTTAAAATGGCAAGGAGTCATCTCTCCTTGAAATCATCTCTCCTTGTTGGTGCTTTGTTCAATGTCCAGACTGTCCCATTGATTTAGAAAATGACTAATATGTCAACTCATCCAGTTCCTTTTGCAATCTCTCTAGTCTACATCCTTCCCTGACCCGGGTGGCCCAGGTTATCCCGACCTCCACCAAATCTTGGAAGCTAAGTAGGGTCATCCCTGGTTACTATTTGGATGGGAGACCTTGAAGGAGTTCCAGAGTTGCTGTGCAGAGGCAGACAGTGGCAAACCACTTCCGGTCTGAACTTCTCTTGCCTTGAAAACCCTACGGTGTCGCCTGAAGTCAGTTGTGACTTGGCAGTGCTTTCCATCGCCTAGATCGTCAACAGCCAAAAATACCAATTAGGACTAGCCAATCTTTGCAGGAATAAGCAAAGTTGCACATTATCTGGCAAAATGTGGGGATTCCATTCTCTTAGTTAAGAGTTTTGTGCAACTCCAGCACTTGTTATCAGATTTTCCAATAGGATTTGGTCCAGTCAGAGATGTTGTCACCTTTATTTGGATATCCATCAAATTTATGTCAAACACAATTTCCTGAAGCTTACATATACAAACACCGGTTCTTATTCTGCCTTCTTTTTGCAAGTTAAATCATTCTTTCAGGCTGAGTACCCATTTACCAGTTGAAGACAGCTGAAAACCATCAGTCTTTTAAAAATTAAATTGCTGGGTTTATTTCTTTATATATAAATTTCTCTGAGGTCTCAGGCAGCAGCCTTTCACTCTGTCAATATATATATACACACACATATGTACGTATATAGGCTGCGGTCACACGAAGCATTAG
>NW_015187935.1:0-1067 GCF_001447785.1 Gekko japonicus
TGATTTGATCTTCTTGCAGTCCAAGTGTACAAATTGATATTTTCTTCATATTCACTCCTTTGGCCAGCCATCTCCTCCACCTTTCCTCATGGTCCCAGTTCACTCCTCTTTCGGTTCCTCACTAAATTCAAAGACATTCCCTTGCAGGTCCCCCCATCTAGGAGAGACTGGTCTGCTGATTCACAGACTGTATCCCAATGAGCAGGGCTTTTTATCTGGAAAAAGAGGTACCAGAACTCTCAAGAGGGAAACGAAGGAGAAACACATGGGATTCTTTGAGACAACATTATTTTCATGTGCTATAGAAACTTACCTCAAGCAGTTTCCCAATTTTAGACATGTCACCAGCTTCCTCGGTTCTTTTTCAGGTTTTGTTTTTGGTGCCAAACACTGAATGATGACCTTGAAGCAACCATATTTTAACATACTTTGTTAGATCAAAGTGTTAAGGGAGATTCAACAATTTGTTAAATAAACAATAAAGATGTTATGGTTTTGACTGACAAGGGCCCCTGCCACACGGGGGGGGGGGGGCACGGCCAAAGTGCGGCTTTTTAGAGCCGCACCAAAAGACACTAGATTCAAAGACATTCCCTAGCAGGTCCCCCCATCTAGGAGAGACTGGTCTGCTGATTCACAGACTGTATCCCAATGAGCAGGGCTTTTTATCTGGAAAAAGAGGTACCAGAACTCTCAAGAGGGAAACGAAGGAGAAACACATGGGATTCTTTGAGACAACATTATTTTCATGTGCTACAGAAACTTACCTCAAGCAGTTTCCAAATTGTAGACATGTCACCAGCTTCCTCAGTTCTTTTTCAAGTCTTGTTTTTGGTGCCGAACACTGAAAGATGACCTTGAAGCGACCATGTTTTAACATACTTTGTTGGATCAAAGACCAACAATTTGTTAAATAAACAATAAAGATGTTATGGTTTTGACTGACAAGGAGGACCTTTCTGGAGTTCATCTGGGAAAATCCCCTTTCACACTCACTGGAGGAAATAGTTCTTGTATTGCGAGTACACCAAATCTGAGACAGGTCCTTGGGCGTTTCTTCTCTGAAT
>NW_015187936.1:0-983 GCF_001447785.1 Gekko japonicus
CTGGAAGTCCATGAAACAAAATTTGTGGCTTTGAGTACATGTGATTTACCAATTAATGTATTTTGTAACAATGTTACAGCTCAACAATTAGCTGAAACTCAATGCATAAAAGTCAGAAGTAGACACATCAACATTAGGTATAGAAATGTTAAGGATGTGATTCAGCATGGTCTTATAAAATTGATTCATTGTACTTCTAATGAGAATGTTGCAGATGCATTTACAAAATGTTTAGATGTTAACAAGTTTTGTAAGTTAAAGACTAAACTGTACATCAAGGCTCAGCCTTAAGGTGGAGTGTTGTGATTCACATGTCTAAGTAAGGCTGGCCTAGATGAGTTTAATCTAATGTCAGTGCAAGTGACAGCTAGAAGCTGCAAGAGAGGCTGGCTCAAACTGGTTTGAAGCAGTCCAGCCTGGCACTGAAGTATTACATCAGGATTGCATCAGCTGTGTGCTGATTGGCTCATGGATGTATATATGTAAAGGGTGTACAGTGTATCTCTGTCTATCACTTGGATTGGTTGCAGCGGAGCACTTTGACACTAAGAACTGTATGTTGGTGGAAGCTGGGTGTGAATAAATATCACTGTGTGTTTGCACCTAAGCTCTGGACTCCAGTCTTCTTTGGGTACTCCAACTCTCTTTGGGCACTGACGTGCTAGCCAGCATTCCGTGCATCCTGACAGGGTTATGGGCCCAGTCCGTGGCTGGCAGTAAAGAGGAATTTGAGCAGTGAGTACTTGTGGAGTTGTACAGTGTCTGTCAACAGAGGCTTTCGTGTGCTGAACGGAAAGCTGTGATCAAGCCGCACTGTGGAGAGGCAGGCTGGAGGGCTCGGAGGTGCTGGAGGAGGCAGAGGCCGGCAGCAGTGAGGGGGAGCCTTGTGCTGACGAGGACATCCAGCTGCAGGGGCCAGGCAGCCAGCAACTGGGAAAAGATACCATTATGGCTCAGGTACCGATGACTCAGCTTGTGGAGAA
>NW_015187937.1:0-969 GCF_001447785.1 Gekko japonicus
CTTCAGCTTTGACTGACATTTTGGATTCTATTATTTCAGTTCTACTAGCACCATTCCCAGGGAATTGGCACACTCCCAGCACCAGTAGTGCAGGAGGATCTCCGTTGATCTCCAGATGCTCAAGATCAGTTCCTCTGGGGGGAAAATGGCTGATTTGAAGGGTGGACTCTATGGCTGCTGAGGTTGCTCCACCCCGCAAAATCTCCAAGTATTTCTAGCTGAGAGCTGGCAACGCTACTTGCCAGGTTGCGTAGTCCTGTTGCTCTGTACCCTGCACTGGGTTGATAAGCAGCAGCAGGAAAAATGGGGGTAGACAACATTGTGCAATGCTCTAGGAATCCCCCCAGTCTCTGGTTTTTATCACAGAGGTTGGGGGGATTCCTAGAGCATTGCATGACATTGTGAGGATACTGACACTCTCCCTCCCGAGCCCCCAGCCTTGAAATGCCCCCGGAAGATTCCAGTGGAAATCCTGTGTTCCACTGTATGCACCCAAGCTTCGTTCCCTCCAAGGCTTCCTTGGGCCTTAAGCAGGAAACTGCTTTGTCCCAGGTCTCTGTTCCACCTTCAGTACACATTCCACCACTATCACCACAACTATGTTTCAGGGAAGGGGGATACACCTGCAATTAATTTTCTAGGCCTACATTTAGTAACAACACTAGGAATTAGAAAATAAATGGCTTTCTTTGAATATAGTGTGAGTAAAACCACTGTTTTCAAAATTTATGGAGGCAACCTACAAAAAATGTCAATATTTTATTAATGGTTTCTTCCAGAGGAAAGGGTTTGGTTCTAAGTCAATATAATTAATTCTCTATCACCAACCGCAGTGTGTTTGGGACTTGGCATAGCTTGAGAATTTTGTGGTCATCTTTACAGATGCTTTGATCCATGGTGATCTGTGAATCCAATAATTCAGAGAATTTATTACACATGTGAAATGCTGGGTTAGCCACAGATAAGCCC
>NW_015187938.1:0-976 GCF_001447785.1 Gekko japonicus
TGCTTGCATCACCCGGAAGTGGCATAGGTAGGGTTGCCAGGTCCTACCTTGCTGCCGGCAGGGGGAGATTCAGCTTCTTCTCTGGGATCTTCTGGTGCACGTGCAAAGTGTGAGCAGTGTGATGATGGCACCCGGAAGCGATGTCACTGAGTCGAGCGTGATGCTCTACGGACAAACCATAGAGTTTGTCCAAACACTAGAGTGTCACCCCCAATGTCCCCAACGTGATGATGTGACTTCTGGGGTGATGTCATTGCATTTGGGATGCCACCTGGCAGTGTCCCTGTTTTGAGGGTGGTGATGGATTGTGGTGAGGCCGGTGATGGATCGGAGCCCCACAGAGTAGGGGAACGCCCACCAGGAACTGGGGGATGGCAACCCTAGACGTAGATGATGTTTTAGACAAAACTCTGTGGTAAAATCTCCCTCACACCATAAAGTTTTGCCTAAAATCCAGAGTGTCACACCCCAGACATCACTGACGTGTCTACATCACTTCCAGGTGACATAGGCATGTTGTGCAACATTGCTATTGGGGGGGGTTTATCACGCCAGCCAGCAGGCAGGAGCCCATAAAACCGGGCAATCGCCCACCCCCAACTGGGGAATGGCATTCCTAGAAGGATCTTACCCAGGGTGTTTTTGATATGAGGAAGTTTGGGGTACTTATTACCCCCCAATAAACTTGTGACTTCACTTAACTACCACCCAGCTTGTGGTTTCAACTACATGTGGCTTCTCTTGTGCCTGTGATAGCTGCTTCTGGAGCAGGGTGGTATCCACAAGATAACGCAGATTTCTAAATTTACCCCTGATCTAAACTAAAAGAAGACCCCGTTTAAAAAAAAAAATGTACACAGGAATAGTGGGTTTCTGATGATCAACAGTTCAGTTAGCAATATCATTTTGAGGGCTCGTGTGGCATAGTGTTTAGAGTGTAGAATTAGCCAATCTATATATCTAATTCCCAACATGC
>NW_015187939.1:0-1084 GCF_001447785.1 Gekko japonicus
GTTGCCACCCATCTAATCTCAGAAGGCAGAGGCAACTGAAGCATGGCCTTGGAAGACGACAGGTAGATTATAAGGAAGTATGCAGTCCTTGAGGAATGCTGGTCCCAAGCTTGCTTACTTGAATAGCAGAGGTTTCATGTGAATGATCATCAGGACAGAACTGCAGAGTTGTAGGGAACATGGAGCTTGGACAATAGCACAGAAAAGATCACAAGAGCAGCTCATTGAAGGCTTTTATATAGGGGGGGTGCTTATTTGGGGGAGGGGAGGGGGAGATGACACCAGAGGCCATTGCCCACAAATGTAAGAATTATTGGAAGATTTGGTTAATATAGCAGAGTTTTGCCCAGGCAAGATAAAGCACGGGGGGGGAGGCTATTTCCTTCAGAGAAATTTCCTAGAGAGCCAGTTTGGTGTAGTGGTTAAGTGTGCGGACTCTAATCTGGGAGAACCGGGTTTGATTCCCCACTCCTCCACTTGCACCTGCTGATGTGACCCACACTAACTCAGCTTAGAGGGAACCCTGCTCACAGGGGGTCTGTTGTGGGGAGGGGAAGGGAAAGGAGATTGTGAGCCATTCTGAGACTCCTTCGGGCAGTGAAGGGTGGGGTATAAATCCAATCTCCTCCACCTCCTTCTGTCACGGCACCAAAACTCTGGAACTCTGTGTGACAGAAACTATAAATGACTAAGGCTCAAGAGTGCCAGCTAGAATGCATGGGATCTTGGACCCCTGGAGGTTACATTAGAATGAGCCGTTCACTTCCATTCCACATGGAACCGTCCTGGCAGATTTAATCCCTTTTGGACAATCAGATTTGGACCAGACCACCTATCTGTCATGGAAGTTCAGAATCATTACCTGGTGCTTGATGGAGGTAGGGCTATATTTTATACACCTCTGATTGGTAACAATGGCCTCTGATGTCAGAGATGGAGCCTTGCACGGGATTTGTTAAAGTCACTTGTCACTCTGAGAAAGGAGGTTGGCTTAGGTCCAGTTCCATTTGCCATAAATATCTGGACATCTGGGATTTTCACTTGTCTTACAGTTTTCCAGGGCTTTTTTTGTAGAAAAGCCCAG
>NW_015187940.1:0-1062 GCF_001447785.1 Gekko japonicus
GTTTTAATGACTTACTTTAGTGGCTTGGCTTTTAATGGATGTCGTTCAGTGTTTTACTGTTTTAGTCACAGAACACATTTAGAGTCCAGTGGCACCTTTAAGACCAAAAAAGGTTTATTCAGGGTATGAGCTTTTGTGTGGATGCACACTTTGTCCAATACAAAGAACCGCCTCTCCCAGTATTCACCCACGCTGGTCATCTGACCATCTGACCATCGCTTGATCTCTGTCCCCTCCTCATGCAGATCTGATCAACCAGCTTTGGCTCACCAATGAGCTTTTTCTGGGCTGGTGCCTGCGTTGCACTGAAGGCCAATTCAATTTTTCAGTTCAATTTATTATATTACTGCCCGCGACCAGCTTCAGTTGACAAAAACAAACATTGTTCAGGTGCACAAGTATACGTTAAAGACTCCAGTTAAAACATGGAAATAGAAAATTTAACATAAAACTGAACAACATTATATCAAAAAGAGAGAAATAGATTATAAAATATGTAACAAAGCATCATAGGTGACCATTTTTAAAATTTAAACCAAGGAGTTTAAGAAGAACAAGAGCTGTATGATAGACCTCCTGAAGGAAACTAAGTCAAGGCTCAGAGGGGTAGGACTGAAATTACTGCACGCTTTTATTACAGTACAAGAACTCGTGGGCACTCAATGAAATTGCTGAGCAGTCAGGTTGGGACAGATAAAAGGAAGTACTTCTTCACCCAAAGAGTGATTAACACATGGAATTCACTGCCACAGGACAGCTTCAAGAGGGAATTAGATAAACATATGGAGCAGAGGTCCATCGGAGGCTATTAGCCACAAGATATAGATAGGAACTCTGCCTGGGGCAAGTGATGCTCTGTATTCTTGGTGCTTGGGGGGGGCGCAACAGTGGGAGGGCTCCTAGTGTCCTGGTCCCACTGATGGACCTCCTGATGGCACCTAGTATTTTAAGCCACTGTATGACAGAGTGTTGGACCGGATGGGCCATTGGCCCAATCCAACATTGGCTTCTCTTATGTTCTTATGTTCTCATGTTATCGACTGAGTGCAAAATCTAGCGGTT
>NW_015187941.1:0-972 GCF_001447785.1 Gekko japonicus
TATGGCTTTTGAGACCTCCTCTTTTATTTTCCCCAAAATCTGAGTGCTGATGCTAGTAGCAATAAATGGATGGATGGATGAATAAAATTACACACTTCCATTTCTTTGATAACTTCTAATTCATTTCCATCTCAGATTTGTCAATTTTCCTGATTCCATGGGAGAATATCAGGTTGGCATTCAATAATAGCTCCTTAGATATGCAAATGGGTTTAGCCTGGGAAGAAGGATGGACAGAAAAGTCTTACCTAAGCCACAGACCTTGGGAGACCAAGTGGGAAAGGGCAGCTCTTCCTTTTGGTTGACAGGGAAAGGAAGATGACCCACAGCTGGGAGGGCAAAAAGTGGAGATTAGAAACCAGCTAGACATGAGGGAGAATGCCCTCTTGACTCTTAACTCTCTGGACTCTATTAGCCATCTTACCTTCTTATGAGAAGCTATCTTACCCTTGAGCTCTATTGCAATGGCAGCCATGACCACGTATTGCTAAACCAAGAGAAGATTCCCCACTCCATTTGCAATACCACTTAGAGGCCCCGGTCACACGGGCCGGATAACACGGGGGGGAGGTGGGGCTATTTACACCGCCGCAATTAGAGCCACCAGAACACGATCCCACACATTGGCAGCACGCCACAGTTCCTTCCCTCCGTGCCTGCACGTCAACAAGGGGCAGGAGGGAAAAGCCACGGCCGGCACAATCACACCAAGGGACTCCGGAGGCAGCCTGTGGAAAACCAGTCACTAGTACCTTGAACAGGTAGTTTTTATCGCACATTTTCTGCGGCACACCACGGGTTGGCCACGGGTTTGCTCCGCGTCCCAGATGTTCGCTCCACTTCCCAGATGTTGCGGTGTGACCACGCCTGGAAAATCCGCCATTCAATCGTCGCTCTCCCATGGCAAATCCTCCGTGTGAACGGGGCCGTAGTGTATCTAAAAGGGTTTCCTGATCTACCCCCGAGATCAGA
>NW_015187942.1:0-972 GCF_001447785.1 Gekko japonicus
TGCAGAATTTTCAACATTTTTCAAAATTTTTCACAATTTCAAATTTTTTCTAAATTTTTTCTGAAGTTCTAACTTAATTTGATTTAAATTCGGTCAACCGCTAATGTTTTTATGCTCTTATGCGCATGTTTTTCATAACCTCCTTGTTAGGGCAACCTCAAGGGAAGGTGAGATGACAGGTGCAGGGACAAAACCCCAAGCTAGGATAGGCCTCTTTGAGAATAGAGACCTTGGGGAAATTACTAGCTAGTTTTTGTGTGTTCTGTTTTTATAACCAGTATAGTGGGTGCTCTCTAGTCGAGCCCCCTCCAAAAATTGCGATATTTTTAGAAAAATTGTTCCTCTGTGATGATGATGGACCTGCTGGGGGACGGGTGGAGACAAAAATTGTGTGATTAATGACTTGATTTGGCTCAAACCACCCGTGGTCATGCTCTCAGGTGTCTTTCATGGTCATGGGGACCGAATTTTTCTATATGCAATAAGGATAAATTGGAAGAGCTAAATAGAAAATAGAAGGAACCCCCTTAGTCCGAAAGTAAACAAAACACCCTCTTAGTCCGAAAGTAAACAAAACATTCTTTGCAAAGTTATTTATGATTTTAGAACGCCCCAGGCAATAAAGCCTCAGTTTCGTTTCAAATTAACATATGCAAACACAAGCCGGCCCCCACAGTCACAAGACAGGAGGTTCGGAAAACCTCGGAGTCGTTCGTTTGGGTCCAAACTTTTGACCTTTCCGACTTTAAAACTGAAAGAGAAAAGATGCTTGTAAGTCTTCTTTACTAGAAATTCCATTCCCGCTAAGAGCCGCCTGTGGCGCAGCGGAGATTTCTGTGTCTCATAACCCAGAGACAGCCGGTTCAAATCCCGGTTGGGGAAATAAACTTTAAGATGAAGATTTTAAAAAAAAAGGAAATAAATGTTCTTTTGCTTTCTACGTCATGCCTTTGATTTATGGAGTTGACCATG
>NW_015187943.1:0-885 GCF_001447785.1 Gekko japonicus
AATATCTTACCTAGGCCTCCCACTGACCCACCCATGGTGAGGATTTACCCTAGCCCCAATTTCCTGGCCCTGCAGAATTGTAGAATGGGGGGGGGGAGGGAAAGGCCTCCACATAGTGACACTCTAGGAATTCCCCTGGGTTGTTTTGAAGACCACAGAGGCTAGAGGAGGCAGACTAGAGCATCCCTCGTAAATGACATCTCCAAAATCTTCCCTCACCAGGCACCCCCCCCCCCAAGTCTCCTGGCATTTGCTGAGGCAGTGCTGGGGACCCTAATTTTACCCAAAGTTCATTCTTTAAAAAAAAGGTTAAAAGGACCCAGGGGCTATTTTGTAAGGTTCTTACTCTATTTTTGAGATTTGTAAGTTTTTCCAGCAAGATCTCATCATTATGAAAGCACCACTGTGGGCAGTCTAGCTTTGAACGATTGGTCTCCAGCGAGCTCTTCTGACATTCATAGACCTCTGTCCTTCTCTCCTTCCCACAGGCCCGTCATTCATTCAGAGAACGAACCAGGAAGGCCACTAGTCTGTACTCTCCCTCCTCTCTTCCCTTCACGTGCAGCATGGAGGTTAAACACTTTCTCGTTCAGAACTATATACCATTTATAGCGACTACCAAATCACACAAAAGTACAAAAGGCCATTTGCTGTGATGCCTACTGTTATACCGTGGGCAGTTGTAAAGTTGTCGATGTCTCGTTATTGTATGGAATAATTATTTTAACATTATCCCTTAAGGTAAAAGCCTTTGCTTTAGTTTTCCTTTTCACTTGTTCTTTTTTAGTTGCTGGCTGTGGCTGCCTGGTTATGGCCCAGCAGGGCCCAGACCAGGCCTTGCTTATGTTCTAGTAAAGCTCCTTTCTGTTTTGGTACTACCAGGTA
>NW_015187944.1:0-953 GCF_001447785.1 Gekko japonicus
AATCTCTCTTGGACTGACAGATTTAACCTGATTAAATCTTTTGTATTACCAAAATTTATATTTCTTTTCAGAGCGGCCCCAGTAGCAGTTTCTGCCTCCATGCTCAAATCTTGGCAATCAACTTTGCAGAAATTTCTTTGTAAGGGGAAACCGCCCAAGATTCGCTTCAAAACCCTCAAACACCCTAAATCTCTGGGTGGGTGGTCGCTCCCGGATTTACTCCTTTACAACAAGGCCACTTTGCTAGCCAATGCGATCAAAATGTTGAGAAACGTAACCAAACCTACCTGGGTTGAATTACAAGATGATCTCCTGTACCCTATCACATTAAGTGATCTTCTTTGGGACCATATTAGATTGCATCATATATCAACCCTGGAACTAGGTATTCTGCTTCCCTCAATACATGCCTGGAAACAGCATAAAGAATTCTTATTACCTGTAATTTCCAGATATGCCTCATACTGTCATGAGAGTTGGTTTCAAACAGGTATTTCACATAATGAACGTCTAAAATGGAGACGAGCAAATCTAACGCGCATTGTCGATATAATCAAACCCTCTGGCATTCTGTCTAAATTGAAATTGGAAATTCTAGCATGCCCAGTAACTAAAACTGAAATCTTACTAAAGAATCCTGACTGCCAATACAAAGGCATAATCTCTAAACTCTACTCGATTTTGATTACTCAAAACTGTGAAGATACACAATTCTTCCAGAAAGAATGGCAAAAGGATTGCACTAAAACATTAAATAGCAACATTTGGGGAAATTTTTTGGCAATCCTCTAGTTTTAAAACCAAATCCATAATGTTGAAATTTCAAAATTTAAAGATAATGACAATGTGGTATATCACCCCCAAACTGCTGGCACGTATCTCTAATAACAAGTCACCGCTATGTTGGAAGAATTGCACTCAAATTGGAGATTTTGCCCACTGTTGGTGGAGGT
>NW_015187945.1:0-1226 GCF_001447785.1 Gekko japonicus
ATAGACAAAGGGCAAGAATATTCTAATAGTGCATAGACTGGAGCATTGAATGAAGCACATTTTTATATTTTTAACCCATTATCTAGCTTTTAGATGTATTCAGAAGTACCTACTGCCGGAACAGTATTAACACAGAAATAGTCTCAGCATTCTTTTACTAGCACACAAAATGAGTTGCTTGAACCAACGTCTCTTATGTTCTTATTAAGCATATGGAGCAGAGGTCCATCAGTGGCTATCAGCCACAAGGTATAGCTAGGGGCTCTGGGGCAAGTGATGCTCTGTCTTCTTGGTGCTTGGGGGGGGGTCAACAGTGGGAGGGCTTCTAATGTCCTGGCCCCACTGCTGGACCTCCTGATGGCACTGGTATTTCTGGCCACTGTGTGACACAGACCGGATGGGCCATTCACCTGATCCAACATTGGCTTCTATTATGTTCTTATCAGCTTCCATATTGACTCTGTCCTTAAGAGGTAAAGGATATTAATAGTTTTGGGGAAAGTGCAGAAAAGGGCAACTAGAATGATAAAAGTGTTGGAACACTTTCCCTATGAAGAAAGGTTAAAGCGCTTGGGGCTCTTTAGCTTGGAGAAAAGACGACTGAGGGGTGACATGATCGAGGTTTATAAGATTATGCATGGGAAAGAGCAGGTAAAGAAAGAGGTACTTTTCTCCCTTTCTCACAATACAAGAACTCGTGGGCACTCCATGAAACTGCAGAGCGGTCGGGTTAGAACGGATAAAAGGAAGTACTTATTCACCCAAAGAGTGATTAACACATGGAATTCACTGCCACAGGAAGTGGTGGGAGCTACAAGCATGGACGGCTTCAAAAGGGAATTAGATAAGCATATGGAGCAGAGGTCCATCAGTGGCTATTAGCCACAAGGTATAGCTAGGGGCTCTGGGGCAAGTGATGCTCTGTCTTCTTGGTCCATATTCTAATAGACTGGAGTATTGAATGAAGCACACTTTTATATTTTTAACCCATTATCTCGCTTTTAGATGTATTCAGAAGTACCTACTGCCGGAACAGTATTAACACAGAAATAGTCTCAGCATTCTTTTACTAGCACACAGAATGAGTTGCTTGAACTGACCTATATTAAAATGTATGCAGCTCCTCCACCTTTGAGGTTATGTAGAATTTTTCAAGTGGTATCACACAATATAAGTTTCCCAGAAAGACACAGCACTTTATCCAGTGGTTTTCAGGCTATCCAGTG
>NW_015187946.1:0-580 GCF_001447785.1 Gekko japonicus
ATCGCTTTGGCTTCTGTTGAAGGCAACACATGCTACTGTGCTCCTTAACATTCTACATAAGGCACGTAACCACCACCACCACCCCATTCACACACATGTGGTTTCAGTTTGCTAGGCATATGACGCTGTTCCCTAGAATGAGGTTTGGGGGCGCAACAACTAAGCAAATCATGAGATATGGCTTGTTTTCGTTTGGTTGGGTCTGGGTGGCGTGAGGGCATCTTTTTGTCGGTGGTGGCTCTCCACAGGCCTAGGCCTGGGTTCTCCATATGAGCCACCATCTTCTTTCTGAAGTGATACAACCCAGAGATAGGTTACTACTGCAGAAAGGGCTTCTGAGGCCTAGCTGACGAATGAGAACTGTCCTGTATCCGTGTCTGCCAGTGTCAGGTAGAAGAATAATTTGTGCTCAATTAAAAAAAGAGTATGCAGGTAATTATCATGGTCTGGGGAGGTGCTGAGATCGACTCTTGGTCTTCCTGTACAGGCGTCTCCTCTGCTCATTTCACTCTCGTCCCGCTATGACTGTTGGGCATGTCAGCTGTGAAACTAGCCATGGGCAGCCTGTCTGATGTTTGGG
>NW_015187947.1:0-963 GCF_001447785.1 Gekko japonicus
GCTCACCACTTGGTGAAATTCTCTGCAACGACCACACTCAGAGTGGTGGATTGCTGAGTATATTCCACCTAGAGGGGGGTCGGGAAGTATGAGGACATTGCCTGTCTTCGAGCATCTGCAGAGGGAAGTTCAGAAATTTAGTAGCACTTCCCTTCCTGCCCCTACTCTCTTTGAATTTCTCTTCTGATCAAAACAGATTCAAAACAGATTCTGGATTTCTTTTTTTTAAAAAAAAAGAGGAAAAGAAATGGATTGTTAGATTTCAGGGAGAGATAACGAGTAAATAGGAATTAAGAGAATTCCTCTTAAGAGGGAATTTCTCTTAAGGGAATTCCTCTTAATCCTGCTAATGCAGAGTGCTTTAAGATCTTCACAACAGCACTCACCTTTGTGCATAGCAGGCCCTTCATCTGCTGGTTCCACCAGGAATGTGATGGGCCCTGTAGCGAGGTGCCTTAGAAAGAAAGATTCCCACCCGAGGCACCCTCCCGCTGCATGCTGTGTTATTTCCTCTCCCAGCAGGAGTGCACAGCAATGAGCAAGGGAAGAGGGACAAGATTAATGAGCTGGATCTGGTGTTCCATTCACTGGTTGCCTGCCAGTTCATTTGTGAAGGTAGGACTCAGCATGCTGATGAACACACTCCAAGCCTTCTTTTCATAGTTGCTAAGTGTTCGTGGAAGGGGCATCAGCGAAATATGCAAGTACTCCTTTGATCCCTGAGTACCAGGATGGAGCCACAGAAACCAGAATGCAGGGAAGGTGGCGGCTCAATGGAAGAGCCTCTGCTTGGCACGCAGAAGGTCCCAGGTTCAATCCTTGGCATCTCCAGTAAACAAAATACCAGGCAGTAGATAATGTGAATGAGCTCTGCCTTAGGCCTCGGGGAGCTGCTGCCAGACTGAGTAGACAATGCTGACCACGATAGACCCCTGATCTGATTTGGTGTAAGGCAACCCAGTG
>NW_015187948.1:0-829 GCF_001447785.1 Gekko japonicus
AGGGGGAAGAAAGGAGGAAAATACAGCTTGCTCATGGTGGGAGCTCACGTGCCTTGCATGGGGGCAGGGCAGCCATCTCTTTTTCTGTGGTGACTCCCTCACCCCAGAAGCGGCTGGGACAGCCATTTCACCCACCAAAGATGTTAGACTGCCAGCTTGTTACCAAGGTGGCTGCAAGAGTTGCCTAAAATGGGATGAGGGCCACTCCTAACTTGGGGACAGGGTGGCCCTGGTGTGGGAGAGGTGGCCCCTCTAGGCCATCATCTCACTAGGATCTTTCTCAGTGGCCTTAATGGACAATCTGCCCTTGGGAACTGTGTGAAACAGTACACTGAGCTAGCTGGACCAATGGTCTGATCCAGCAGGGCTTTTCTTACATTGTTATGTTTACATTAGGATAATGAACTTTATGCTATAATTCACTTCATTCCTTATATTATTTTTAATTAAGATGAAGTAAGTAATCCAGATTTCTCATGCAGAGAAGGAGATCCACACATGGAAAGACTCTTCCAAATGCGTATCATTTCCTAGATCAGGAGTTCCCAACCTTTCGTAGACACCTTTTGAATTCTGACACAAAGTGGTGACCATAATCACAAATTGGCTGCCAGAGGTACCCCCTTTCAATTACCCCTTTTTCAAATGACCTTTGACCAGTTAGTACTTAGTGTAGCAAAAAAGGCCAGTAATGACAATGAATCTCTGAAACCTCCTTGATCTGTTTTTGCCCCCCCCACCTCTTGAATGAAACATGAGCCTTCCCATTGGCTGCCATTCCTGCATTGAACCTTAATTGGCTCTGTAATGATTCCTTGTTTTGATGTGT
>NW_015187949.1:0-1008 GCF_001447785.1 Gekko japonicus
TCACATTTTGAGATATGGTTCCAAAGTCACAACAGCGCCAAAGTCACAACACTCGCATAGGAAATGGTGCATGTAGCCTGTTCCATAAGAACATAAGACATAAGAGAAGCCATGTTGGATCAGACCAATGGCCCATCCAGTCAAACACTCTGTGTCACACACAGTGGCCAAAACCCAGGGGCCCTCAGGAGGTTCACCAGCAGGACCAGGACTCCAGAAGACCTCCCACTGTTGCCCCCCAAGCACCAAGAAGACAGAGCATCACTGCCCCAGACGGAGTGTCCCATCATGCTGGAGACATAACTGGACTACAGCCATCAAGTCAATTCGTTTTAAGTCTGAGAGCCATGCATTCCTTTTAAGGCTAGAGTCCACAGCTGAACAGCTGAGGCAGGGATGTCAAACATGCAGCCCAGGGGCCAGATCAAGCCCCCGGAGGACTTCTATCAGGCCCACAGTGGAACTGGCTGTCTTCTGCTTCTTCTTCCAGTTCTGCTGCTGCTGCTGCACCATCGTAGGTTTGCAGCTTACAGATGCACACCTGAACAGCATACTCAAGATTGCAACAACAGACATTTTGATGCAATAATTCACAGCAAGAGGTGTCAGTTATCAGACGCTGGTCCCAGTCACACGGCGAATTTGCCGCGGGAGAGCCATGGGTGGTGGTCGGATTATCGGGACACGATCACACCGCAACATCTGGCAAGCGGAGCGCACCCATGGCCAACCCATGGCATACCACCGAAAAAGCGCAATAAAAAAAAGTACCTCGTATGTAGTGGCAAACGGTTTGCCACGGGCAGCCTCTGGACTCCTGCGGTGTGATCGCGCCGGCCCCTCGTTAATGCGCAGGTGGGGAGGACAGGACAGGACCTGTGGTTTGCCACTGATGCATCGGATCACATTCTGCGTCGGATCACGTTCTGGCGGCAATTAGCCATGCCTCCCCCTCGCGTTATCCGGCCCGTGTGACTGAGGCCGCTGTTAAATAAACAAAATGTTGCA
>NW_015187950.1:0-933 GCF_001447785.1 Gekko japonicus
ACCAAAATGAATTCCCAGCGTGCCCCCCCCCCTCCCCGAAGCCTAGCTCGTTCCACGAGAAACATAACCTGGGTGATGGGATCCCCTCCGGATCCCCCCCTCCCCGTTGGTTAGCCATTGTTTCCCTTGCTCGAAAGCCAGTCGAATCCGACTCTAAGGGGCAGTGCTCATCTCCATTTCCAAGCCGAAGAGCCAGCGCTGTCCGAGGAAACGTGGTCATCTGGCCGGCATGCCAAAACACCAAGGTACACAGGACGCTGTTACCTTCCCATCCAAGTGGTACCTATTTATTTACTTGCAATCTCTTGCTTTCGAACTGCTGGGTTGGCAGGAGCTAGGGCCAGAGACAGAAGGGCAGTAGGATCTCAAACTGCCCAACTACAGACCTTCCGGTCTGCAGCTCAGCCTAACCTCTGAGCCACCACAGCCCCTTGTCTATAGCATTGCCCGGGTCTTATTAAGGCATGCTTGCAATAATGAAGAGATGTGTGCCCTTCCAAACGGGGCGAGGAATTCCCAGGGGCATCTGAACTCCTCAGCCTTCCCTCCTGCCCTGATCGCTTCATCCCTTACCTTAGTGAGCCGGTGCGCTGTCAGACTGGGATCTGGGAGAGTCCCAGGTTCGAATCCTCACTCTGCCACGGAAACTTGCTGGGGGACCTTGTGCAGGTCACATAGTCTCCTCTTACCCTAACCTACCTCACCAGGTGGTTGTGGGGAGAAAACGGCGGAGGGGAGGTAAGTGGCTTGGAGTCCCCGTTGAGGACAGAGGAAATAAACAAATGCTTGAGGCCTTGCCTTGCCTTGCCTACTTTACTCAGGCGCAAGTTACATGGGGCCCCGGACCTGAACAGAGAAGTGCAAGAGTCCAGGAGCGCCTTAAAGACTAAGAAAAACTGGCAGGGGAAGCGCTTTCCTGAGTCACTGCTCACT
>NW_015187951.1:0-975 GCF_001447785.1 Gekko japonicus
AATCCCAGCGTCACCCAAAAACTATGACACGCCCCACTCCCAAGAGGCTCTCCTACGGGGTTGTCTGAACAGCGCAAGCGCACACAATCCCCGGGCGGGCCACGCCCTCCAGAGGCCGGCTCCGTACCTGCTGTCGTTGTAGAGAGCTTCCTTTTCCGTCTGCAGCCGTAGAAAACTGAGAAGAGGGAGAAAGAGACAGGGGAAAGGTCAGTGATGGAGTTGGGTGGAGGAGAGCCAAGGCTGCTTCCACTGGAGGAAGAGGAGGAGGAGACTGGATTTAGACCCCGTCCTTCACTTGGGAGTCTCAGAGTGGCTTACAATCTCTGTTCCCTTCCCCTCCCCACAACAGACACCCCGTGAGGCGGGTGGGGCTGAGAGAGCTCTTTTCGAAAACAGCTCTGAGAGAACTTTTGACTGACCCAAGGTCACCCAACCGGCTGCGCGTGGAGGAGTGGGGAATCAAACCCGGCTCTCCCAGCTTAAGAGTCCGTGCTCCTCACCACAACACCATACGGGCTGAAGCATGCTGAGCGCATCTCCCTGCCCTCGCAAATGGTCCTGTTAGAACGCTTTTTGCACATGCCTTGGTGAGAAGAGAAACCGCCTCAAGCGAAGCCACGTCAGCCCTGGCTGGTATTTGGACGGGAGCCCCAGGGAACTTCAGAGTTTCCACTCCTCTGAACGTCTCCGCCCTGACCTGGAGGGCCCAGGCTAGCTCGCTCTTGTCAGATCTCGGAAGCCAAGCGGGGTCAGCCCTGGTTAGCACATGGAGGGGAGGCCACCAAGGAAGTCCGGGGTCGCTATGCAGAGGCAGGCCATGGCAAATCGCCTCTGCTCGTCTGTGCTCTGACCTGGACAGCCAGGCTAGCCCGATCTTGTCAGATCTTGGAAGCTACACAGGGTCAGCCCTGGTTGGTATTTGACCGGGAGACACACACCCCCAAGACAGTCCAGGGTTGCTACGCAGAGGCGGGC
>NW_015187952.1:0-960 GCF_001447785.1 Gekko japonicus
AGGTCTTTCCAAGGCGGCAGGCAGGAGCCGACCCCACTCGGCACGGAGAGACAAAGGCTCCGAGCGCGCAGGCCAGCCTGAGCAGGTCTTGCTGGAGCAGCAGAAGCCACTGATGTGTGCCCAGGAATGTGTGGCCGGACAGCAAGAGGTGGCGGTGACGCTCTCAATGATGGAGGAGCACCCGAATACATGCCGGGTAATGCCACTTGCCTCTTTGCCATGGCGTGCTTGGAGGAGGCCGAGACCGCCTGGAGGAGGCAGCAGCAGTGGCGGCAGTGGCGCCCTGCTTTCCCCGCAACTGGTCCTGGCATGGTCTCTCCAAGGTGGTGGGCGGGAGTTGACCCCACTTGGCCCAGAGAGACAAAGGCTCCGAGCATGCAAGCCGGCTGGAGTAGGCCTCGCCAGAGCGGCAGAAGCCCGGCGGACACCGACGTGCATCCGGGAACATGTGGCTGGAGAGCGAGAGGTGGCAGCGGCACTCTGAACGACGGAGGGGCGCCAGAATACGTGCCGGTAACACTGCTCACCTCTTTGCTGCAGCTCACTCGGAGGAGGCCGAGACCACCCGGAGACGGCAGCGGCTCCGCACACCTGCTGTGGGGAGGGCCCTCTTTCTAGAGCTCATTTTATTGCTTTTATGCAATGGACTTTTCTCCTAGTATGCATATAATACACAAACCGCAGGCGAACGTTCAGTGAGAGCTTTGAGCCTGAGGGCTATCAGCCAACTCCTGTTTTGGTAAATATGGCTCCTATTTGCTGTGTGCCTTTTTTGAAGGCCTGGAGATAAAACAATTCTCTCTCGGCTGCTAGAGCCATTGCGAATGGGAAGATTGGACTGCCTAAAAATGTGAAGGCCTCCATTTTCCCTCCAAAAGTTCTGAGTAGCCTTGCCAGATCTGGTTTTGGAAACTCATAGAATCATAAAAGCACATTATCACAGAGTTGGGAGGGGCCATA
>NW_015187953.1:0-972 GCF_001447785.1 Gekko japonicus
TTTATTTATTTATTTGTTACTTCGATTTGTTCTCCTGCCCTAACCCCTAACCCCTCTGGGCGGCTTACAGAGTGTGCTAATCACATTTTTACTGAGTCTAACCTAGGGCCACAGATATACAGGGGTGGTGACAACCCTACCAGGCACCCTTTTTGGCGGATCTTCAATTGTTGTCCTATTTTTGCGGGCGGTTAGTTGCAATGGTAGAATCCTGGTCTGAGAGAGCTTAGGATGGCAACTGGGACATGTTCTTCCCTTTACGATTCCCCGGTGCTCTCCATTTCTGACCCATATGCCAGCACAGTCATGCTAGCGCCAGGATTACACTACCATGGTGTTGCATCTCCAGATACCATCTTAATCCTCTCCAGCAGGGCTTTAGGACTGCAGTGTTAAACAGGAAAAAAAAATCCCTTAGCCACAGTGCTTTTGGGTAATAAAAAGGTGCCTGTGAAGAAATGCAGTTTTGTGGGGAGGTTTGAACTGAGCAAAACCTTCACTGTGGGTTTTTTAAAGTTTTCTCTCTGGGCAGAGAACAGGCAGGAGGAGGGAAGGCAATTCAATTTCTTTCCAGCCTCACATCAGCCACCCTTTTAGAAATGCTAATAGGTCTAACAAGAGACAATGGGATGGTCAAGTCCCCCCCCCCAACCCACTCCCACAGGGAACAAAGATTTGGAAGAATTAAGTAGCAGAAGGACTTCAGGAAGAAACTCCGGGAGACTTCAGGAAAAGCTTCTTTGACCCAGCCTGACCTGGTCAGTGGGAGTAGAAGGGGAGAGGATAAAACTCCTGGGAGTTGAGGAGGAAGGCTCTCTTTGGTGCTGATTCCAGCAAGGAAGACAGAAATCTTACCTAAGCTCTATGGGAGGCAGCCACTGCCATGTGCTGGCCTGCACACCTGAAAGAGATGAAAGTAATGGAAACCCTGTAGAACAGAGTTGTCAAACTCATTTATTATGAAAGCCAGAT
>NW_015187954.1:0-975 GCF_001447785.1 Gekko japonicus
CTCTTAACCACTACACCAAACTGAGTTCCACAGGTTCATTGTGTGCTGTTCTCCCTTATTCTACCTTCATCCTGTTCTCTGCCCCATTTTCATCACACCACCACAGATAATTTTATAAAACCCTGTCCCCCTCTTCCAGTACAATTTTTTTTCCAAAACAGAAAACCTACTCTTCCTTGTAGGGAAGTGAAAAATTGAAGGTACGCATAAACTGAAAAGTTCAAAATTCCCAGCCACAAAGCTACATGTCTGCTAGTGTTTCACCTGCAGGTTTGCATCTACATGAACAGAGCTGCGGCTCAGCACACAATTTGTATAAAAAATAATTGGAAATAATTGTGCAGTCCTGAGGGGGAAGAATTTAATAACTCTTTATGCATTTTCCTGTTCACTTTTAAAGCTAGATAATTGCTCTCTTATGCTACTTTCTAAGCTAGTATGACTTAAAAAGGTAAAGGTTTCCTTGCTCAAAATGCAGTCGAATCCGACTCCAGGGTTGCGGTGCTCATCTCCGTTTCAAAGCCAAAGAGCCAGCGCTGTCCAAAGACATTTCCGTGGACATGTGGCCGGCATGACTAAACACCAAGGCGCACTTAACTATCCAAATAAGAAGGTTGTTAACTTCAAAAACAGCAGCACTGGGTTGGCTCTATGAGTTTGCACATCTGAGGATTAGCTGTAATAAAGGAAATCCTAGACATTTGCATGGTAAAAGGTGAGGGAAGGACTAGCTTATGAAATGCCTTTGGCCTTTCCATAAAATAGTACAGAACATGTAGAGTCTTTGGAACTTTTGCTATGGCTTCATATCTGTACTGTTTTGATGTATCCTAAATTTTCAAAGGTGTCCCTTTGCAATTTACTCCAGTGATCCCATCTTCTGGCCAGCTGTTCCCTAGATATGCATCCCTTTTATACATACTGAAGTTAGACCCAACCCAGTTGGCCATATTCCACCTGTGTATTGCAGAATGG
>NW_015187955.1:0-961 GCF_001447785.1 Gekko japonicus
TTTCTTGAAGACATAACAAATCAACTTTCGAAGCTTGCCGTAAACCCTATACAAATTTTGAAAATTTTTTACTTACACCTACCAGCAAGGGAAAAGGTATACTTTCTAAAATTTATAAACTACTGATAGACCCCGGACCTAAAATATTACCATCCTATGTTAAAGCATGGGAAAAAGATTTAGCCGTAGAACTACCTGAATCCTTTTGGGAAACCATATGGAATTCATATGCATCAAAGTCAAAAGCTATAAATATCCAGCAACAAAATTTTAAATTAATAACAAGGTGGTACCTCAAACCAGTAAAGCTACACAAAATTAACAAAGCAAGTTCACCGCTCTGCTGGAGAGAATGTGGTAAAATAGGCCCCTATTATCATTGTTGGTGGGATTGTTTTAAGGTTAAAGTATTTTGGAACAAAGTTTTGTATCATATTGAAAAATTAACCACTTATCGCATCCCGAGAAAACCAGAGATTATACTATTAAACTATTGGAAAGATTTTTCTATTCCAATTCCAACACACTCAAAAGAACTGATTACAATATTGTTAGCTTCGGCTCACACAACAATAGCGCAAACATGGAAAAACAGTAAACAAATTCCGATAAAACTTTGGTATTCGAAAATATGGGATCACTTCCTTATGGATAAAATTTCAGAAAAATTAGCTGCTGTGGAAGACTATACCAAATCTCTGGCTTTCTTTGGTAGATGGCGCCCTATTTTGAAAAACCTAGAATTTATATTAGAAAATGTAAAATCAACACAGAAATCACAATATTATGCGTTTATTCAAAGAGAGTGGGCCCTATAAGTATTATTGTAAGGACGAGTCTATTTTTTATAAATTTCAAGAGTCACGATATAATAGTTCACTGGAATGGAACAATGATGTTAATTATTTAAGGAATATGTAATAGTTTGGATTGTTGTTATTGTTTGAATTTTGAATGTTAA
>NW_015187956.1:0-946 GCF_001447785.1 Gekko japonicus
AGCAAAGCAGGGATCAATAGTGTTGACTCTTTTGAGGCAAACAAGTTGAATCATCCCGGCAGTTCTCTCCACACCAAACCTCCCCCACCACACACGTAATCTCCCGGAAGATGGTTTATGTCCTCTCTTTCCAGATTTAGCCTCATCCCCTTCCATGAAGTACTTTTTCTCCCTGGCACTAAACCCGCAGTCCCCCCCCCAAAAAAACCCCCCAGGAGCCTACTATTTCTGCACCAAGTTGCTTCTAGAACAACAACAAAAAAACCCAATTCTTCCTTGAAACCCAAAGGGCCGGATGTCTCCCACGCACACAACAGGAAGGGGTGATGAGGGAATGCCTGTGACCGACCTACTTCAATCTTGGCAGTTGCGGCAGCAAGTATACTGGAGCTCTGGGGGGGGGGGCGGGTGGAAGAGGACAGAAAGAGAGTGTTAGGCAGAGGTTTTGGTGGGCATGCGGGTGAGAAGGAATGTACCACCTCTCCTGAGAGCATACATTTTGAACCCATGGTCACCTTTGACCTCCAGCTTGCACTCCGCAAGGGCTTTGCCCAGCCCATTCACAGCATCGCAGGAGTAAGTGGCACTATCGAAATGGCTTGGCTTTCAGATGTGGAGGGTCAACACCCCTTGGCTGTTTTTCTAGAGGAACTTTAGGTCCCCACCGATATCCACCTTGTTCTTCATCCAGATCACTTTGGGCTGGGAACAGACAAAGACAGGGAGAATTTGAAAGGGAGCCGGCCGAAACCTCCTAGTGTTCACCATCCTCATCCTAATTCCAAAGTACCCATCATGGACTCAATTGTACCACTTACCATGCCCCAGGGCAATCAGTTTCATCCAGAAACATTTATGCAAACCTTAGTGTTTAAAATCAAATTTCAGAATTGGCTATTTTTTAAAGCTGTGAAATGGAAAATTCCAGTCATTTTTAAAAATCAAT
>NW_015187957.1:0-967 GCF_001447785.1 Gekko japonicus
TATCAACCATAACTCAGCAACCACCTGTGCACTGAAACGAACGCAAACCATGACTTACTCTACCCATAATTCCTCTCCCCTAGAAATGTAACAGTGGGTTTGCACATTTTGGTTAGGAGAGAAACTGCAAATATGCGTTTTATGATCTTCTGCTGCTTTTCAAAAGGGGCCAGAACGTCAATGGAGAACAAAATCTCCACATATTGGCTGATTTTTTTAAAAAAGTCTCCAAAAGCCACCTGTACAATCGAAGAAACAATTATGTAACGAGCCTCCCCTTCAAAGACAAAAACACAGAACATCTTGTTTAAGTACCTCGCTTAAAGGAAGAACCAACTTTCTTCCAGCATTTTAAGGGAAACTGTTTGACCTTTATGGGAAACCATCTGCATGGAAATCCCCCACCTTCAAGAAGCGTCAAAAAGCAACAATAGATCACTGGCTCCCAAGATGGTGGGAAGAGAGAGGCTAAAAGTCATATTAACATTTATTATCCAGCCGCATGTTTGCCAAAATGTACCGTGAACCGAATTCTTACGTCTCTCAAGAGCCAGCATGATGTAGTGGTTAAGAGTGGCAGACTGTAATCTGGAGAGCCGGGTTTGATTCCCCACTCCTCCTCCACATGAAGCCTGATGGGTGACCTTGGGCCAGTCCCAGTTCTCTCAGAGCTCTCTCAGCTCCACTTGCCTCACAATGTGCCTATTGTGGGGAGAGGAACGGAAGGAGATTGTAAGCCACTTTGAGACTCCTTAAGGTAGAGGAAAGCGGGGCGTTAAAAAACCAACTCTTCTCTTCTTCTTCTTCCACCTGAAGCCTGCTGGGTGACCTTGGGCCAGTCCCAGTTCCCTCAGAACTCTCTAAGCCCCGCCTACACCACAAGGTGCCTGTTGCGGGGAGGGGAAGATAAGAGTGATGGGCCCTCATCAGGAGTTTGATCCCTTACTCCTCCACATGAAGCCTGCTG
>NW_015187958.1:0-960 GCF_001447785.1 Gekko japonicus
GGAAAGACCCACTCTGCAAGCTCCACTCCCGCTCCTGCATCTTGTAGGATACAAGGCTTCTTCCTGAAACGTATTATTCCAATTCATAAGAAAATGTACTTGTTTGTCTCTAAGTTTATTTGTCTGAAGATTAGAATGACTTCTTATCAAATAGGATAATTTAAGTATGAGTGCTATTGCTCAGGTTTTCTTATACCCATCTAAGGTGGTACCTTTGACTCTTCCAATAAGATGCCATGCATACTTTAGCAGTTGTAAATAAATTCATTAAAAAGCATATCACAGGGAATTCTTCTTGAACAACATAACAGAATCCAAGATCATAATCTGAGATCATAATAACCTGTTTTAATGGTGAATATATAAAATCGACATGCTCCTATATATTCTCTCTATGTGTGTGTATACAAAAATTGTGTGTGTGTATATATATATACACACACACACACACACAAACATTTATTTGGGGTAAGATATCACTGGAATTGCATTTTCAAAATACTGTTTTGCTTCAAATCATCTGACATTAATCTAGGAAGTAATCTGGCACAATTCAATTCCAGTCTTCACTGAATA
Source organism: Gekko japonicus (assembly GCF_001447785.1). Taxonomy (NCBI): domain Eukaryota; kingdom Metazoa; phylum Chordata; class Lepidosauria; order Squamata; family Gekkonidae; genus Gekko; species Gekko japonicus. The sequence goes on from NW_015187958.1 coordinate 577, forward strand.
TAGCATATAAAATATTCTACATCCATTTAGTGTGCAAATGTCTCTAATATGTAATGTTCATTTTTGGCAAGGTTGAAGCATCAGTCAATGAATTACTCAGTTTGCAAGATTTGAGCAAGGCTGTTAACTATGGGACGTTTTGGAGGTCATTAATTCATACGATGGCCATAAATTGGAAGTGACTTAACGACACTTAATGACACTTAACAGACACATGGGTACTTAACACACACAGAGAGAAGCATCCACAGAAATAAAGGAGGGTTTTCTACATTGAGCACACTGTGGTTAGAACCAAATGTTACTGCACATTCATGACTGCATCCTGTGTACCATCCAAACCACATGATGTGATGTCACCATGATGTAAGTTTTCATGTTGGC
>NW_015187959.1:0-981 GCF_001447785.1 Gekko japonicus
CTATTGAGATGACTTCGGCAATAAACGAGAATGCTGTTTTTCCCTTTCATGGCTTGGTGCGGTTGTATGGAAAGGGCGAGACAAGTTTGTACCAGCTCAGAGGGGGAGAAAAAACACGCTCGAGGCCCGGCTAACTGCAGCTTTCATGCATGGGAACTGCAGTTTTTGGGAAGAGTCACCTGGGTTGGGCTTTACGGGTTGCACGTGGCTAGCCACAGGTCTGACATCTAAGCATTTTTTTCTGCAGCGTGTGAAACGGCGGCGCGTCAGTCTCGTGCCTGCTTTTCCTCCTCTGTGCAGAAATTTTTCACGCGTGTAGAATCGACCTGTACCTGTTCAGGGGCGTTGTATTTCTTTAGAAATGTCCTCCCTCTTTTTGGTGTCCGTCCTCATTTGGGCTCTTTTTTAAAAAAAAAAAAACTGATGAAAATGTCCTCTTTTTTGGGTTGGAAGGTCAGGAATATTCCTTGTTAGCAGCAATTATCACAGCTTAAAGAGTAGGGGTATTGAAATTGGGATTTGTCATCTTGATCACTTTTTTGAAGTAGTCAGTCAGGAAATATAGAACAAAGCTTGAGTCCAGCGGCACTGTTAAGACCAACAAAATTTAATTCTGGGTCTAAGCTTTTGTGTGCAGGCACACTTCTTCAGATACAATGTGCATGCACACAAATAGTACTCATGAAACACAATGTGCATGCACCCATGAAAGCTTATACCCAGATTTAAAGGTGCCACTGGACTCAAACTTTGCTCTGTTGCTGCTTCAGACCAACGTGGCTTCTCACCTGGATCTATAGTCAGGAAGCACGTGTCCTTTTTTTGCTTTTCAAAATCTGGTAACCCTAGTTTTAGCATTAATAGTAAAATAATAAGGTGTTGTCGCTATGATACGAGTGTCAATATGTATTTGTTAAAATACTCTGATGCGATCACTTGTTTGAAGTAGGCTGTCGGGAAATATGGTCACCCTGCTTTAGA
>NW_015187960.1:0-956 GCF_001447785.1 Gekko japonicus
GGACTCTCTTTTCAGGGGGAAAGGATTCGGATTTGTGTTTTTGAAACGGAAAGAAAGAAACAAGCTGGACAAAAGCACATGGGTCTCCCTTAACCTTTTTTTTTAGGACATCAGGCATGGCGATGGAACCTCCATGTAGAGAAGCAGCATATCTCCAAATCCAAGATGCTAAGGAGAAACGATAGAAGAAGAACCCACTGGATTCTTACAAAGGTCTGTCTTGTCTTTTTCAAGGCTCCTGTCTTTCCCAAGGCTCCGGCTATGATTGTCAGCTGCTTAATGGGCCTTTTGTAGGACCAGCAACAAACATCAATATTAAACTTCAATGTAACCACAAAAGGAAACTTCCCCCTATAGAAGATTTTCAAGCAAGGAGAAGCGGGTGTACAATTCTAGAAACTCCCGTTGGGGTTGATTGTGTAAAAAGGATGTAAATTGACTGGTAGCTATTAGATTGCACAAACTGATTATTATTGTTGATATTGCCTGTAATGAATACATACCTGTTTTAGAATATTATGAATAATACACAATGCACTTTATAAGATGGAACATACAGAACACTTGAACTTATAAATAAGGTTTTTGCAGTGTACATGTTTGTTGTTTGACTCTTCTAACACTGCAGCTCGAGTTTCCACACCCACCTGTACGATAGCATCCCTAACTGACCTATTGTTACCAACCGTGGTCGGGTCTTGCCAACGAAAGGCCGTGGCTGCCATCGAACCCTACAGCGGAGACATTCGATCTGGATAAATTTAAATCCGCAAGGCGGCAGCTGGCCCCACTCAAGTGCTGAAGTGTCCCGGCTCCAGTGACAAAGTGTTTGGAAGAAGGGAGTAAACAAGCAAGTGGTCAGATGTGCAAGTTCAGCAGCAGGGTGAGGAAGCCGAGGCACTGGTCTCTCCTCGTCCCTGAAAGGGATAAGCACACTTTCCTCCAACAGATCTATA
>NW_015187961.1:0-956 GCF_001447785.1 Gekko japonicus
TAGAAGTACAACAAAGGGCTGAAAATGGAGGGGGGAAGCAGTTTCCCTCAAAAGTAGCTCAATCACGCTTTGCTGACCCAACACAAGCGGGTTTGTATGAACAGGTAAATAAATCCCACTAGCAGACAGTTATTAAAATGGGTCTGTCTGAAATGACAGAAAAAAACCCATTAGCAATCAGTTACTAAAACGGGATGCAAAGGCAATTTGTAAAGCGTCAGTGTCACTTTACAAAAGGAAATGAAAGATTTAAGGTATATAGAAGGGGTAGGTAGGGTGCTAGAATAATCAGTACTGAAGGGAATGGTGGGGAAAGGTTTTTGTGGGCCTAAAGGGCTACAGGGGTGTGTGTGGAATGGTATGGCATAGCCTGATTTTGTCAAATAAGAATCTAAGCAGGGATGACACTTGGATGGGAGACAACCAAGGAAGACTCTGCAGAAGAAGGCAATAGCAAACCACCTCTGTTTTTCACTTGCCCTGAAAACCTCTTGCTGGAGTCACCATGAATCAGTAGCAACTTGACAGCACATACATACATACGAGGCTACTTAGGGAAGCTTTACAGAAAAGGAAATAATAAAAGTGAAGAGTTCCAAATATGAACCATGTACATATTTATGTCACTGCACTGCAGTGGTTCTATAAGGCTGCTGACCTCTGCTATAGCACCTTCAGCACAGTAAAGTAGACAGTGTATTCCCTCTTCTGGTACATTTCAGAAGGAGCTCAAGAAAAAAAAAACACCCTTGAATTATTTTCAACAATATTTTCTCAACCCTCAAATCCCTTTCCAAACCCCATCTCATTTTTTATGGAGAACTCCCCTTCATCATTCCATTAGCCTTTGCTTTCTTCTTTTTACCTACCCCTGGGAGTGGAACAGGGTCATGGTGGGGAGTTTGTAGCTCTAGATATTCCCTTCAGTGAGAAGGGACTGTAGAATCCAATCTAGA
>NW_015187962.1:0-1013 GCF_001447785.1 Gekko japonicus
CAATGCCGATTCTGTGAATTTAGGTAGATTGCGAGAGAGAGGGCAGGAAGGAATGAGCCAGTGCTGGATGACCTTTGATGTCCCTCCTATATATGTTTCTGTGTTAGTTTCAATTAGAGATGAAATTGGTTAGCAAAATGCCTTGAATTTAGAGTAAGAACCATCTCTGTTGCACTGTGTTACAGCTTTTGAATAAAATCATTGTGTGCTGAGGAGCTGTGAATTTCACGGGGGGGGGGGGGCACCTTTGCTTTTTACTTGCCTTTCTAACCCTGACCAAGAGCCCCTTGAAACAATGTTCTCTTACAGCTATAAATACATTATTTGGTTTGGGGTTTTCAGATTCCTGCAAGTAGTACAGTGGCTAGTGTGAATTCGCAGTATGCCTTATGGAAAGCTAATCTATTGAAACAATGATACAGCATTTATATTGCCTTGAGAAGACAATCAAAATCCTCACCACCATAATGATTTTTAAGTATATTTACATTCTAACAATTTCCCCTCCACCTATGGCTACTGCTGCTTCGTGGGTCTTGCCAGCTTTTATTATTGGGAGCGTATTTTAAAGAAGAAGAAGAGATTGGATTTATCCCCTGCCATTCACTAGAGCGGTTTACAAACTCTTTTCCCTTCCTCTCCCCACAACAGACACCCTGTGAGGTAGGTGGGGCTGAGAGAGTTCTTTTGAGGACCGCTCTTGAGAGAACAGCTCTGACAGAACTATGGCTTGCCCAAGGTCATCCAACAGCTGCAAGTGGAGGAGTGGGGGATCAAACCCGGTTCTCCCAGATTAGAGTCTGCACACTTGACCACTACACCAAACTGAAAGGGGCTATTGGATATTCAGATCTGAATATATTTGTGCTTTACTTAGAGATAAGTACAGTACAGACGGTTGTAATTGTTTATGGTAGACAGCTACATGTGTTGAACATAAGTTGAGAACGGTCTGCAGGGGTATCGATGGAACCTTGTTTATTGCTAGGATTGCCAACCTTCAGGTGGGACCT
>NW_015187963.1:0-942 GCF_001447785.1 Gekko japonicus
TCTCCATTGGGGAGCAAAAAAAAAAAAAAGGAGGAGAAGAAGAAGAATTTAAAGTCCAAAAAAGTTCAAAGTCCTATTGCTATTTATACTCCTAAAGTAACAACTAAGTTCTACTAATAAGTTACAATGACTCATAAGTAGCAGTCAATTTCTAAATTCTAAAGAAGTATTACAACAACTCACAAATAACAACCAATTTCTAATAGATGTTTGAAAGCCAAAAGATGAAAATTCTAAAGGATTTCAATTCCAAATTATAAAAAGGATTAAAACAATATCACAAGTAGCAGTCAGTTTCTAATATTTGTTAGTAAGGCAGATTTTTGAAGTCCAAACAAGTTCAAAGTCCTATTGCTATTTTTACTCCTAAAGTAACAACTAAGTTATACAGATAAGTTGCAAAACCTCACAAGTAGCAGCCAAGTTCTAAGGATTGGTTGAGACCATAAGGGTGAAATGTTTTAAGTTTGAAGATCCAAAATGCTTCATGTTATCTTCACTTTCTTTGAACATCTAAGCCAGTATATCGGTGGGTTTTAGGTATTTCCAGTACCACAAATTTAAAATCATTTGGAGAATGCTTCATATTCATATAATGTTGGACTAAAGGAGAATCTACTCGTGAGTTTCTTATACAAGACCTATGTTCAATCATGCGAGTTCTGACAGTTCTGGTTGATATTCCCACACATAAAAGTTGACAGGGACATATAAAATGGTACACTACCCATCTAGTATAGCATGAAGAAATTTTTTTTAAATTGTATACAAAATTTCTGCTGGGAATCTCAATTTTATTAGTTTGCCAAACCAGAGGGCATATGGAAATCTTGCCACATGGAAAATGGCCAGTAGGTATCACCATTGTATCAGAGTTACGGACCTGGAAGTCAGTATGTACTAATAAGTTACGAATATTTCTGGTTCTTCTGGACCCTATGA
>NW_015187964.1:0-1104 GCF_001447785.1 Gekko japonicus
TTGGCATCTCTTATGTTCTTATGACAGCACTTTACACACACACGCACACGTAAATACCTCTGTGTTCTTGTGCTAAATAATAAAGCTGCGTGTCATTTAAAGGATAACTCATTTTTAATCTTGCATAAGGTTTTGTGAACCACAGTGCCCTCCTATGAACCATTCTAAATTAGCTGAAGTCAGTGGGGTTAGAGGGTATAGCTCCGCACTGTTAGATGCCGCTTGATCAGATGCATGAAGTGGATCCAGCCTCTTATGCAACTGAGGAAGTGGGCTCTAGGTCCTGGAAAGGTTATGCTATAGTAAAAAATTAGTTAGTCCTTAAGGAGCTGCGGTGGCTCAAGTGGTTAAGATGCTGAACTGCAGGCTGTGGAAGGTCAGTAGTTCAGCAGTTCGAGACCCGGGTGCCGCATGATGGAGTGAGCTCCCATCTCTAGTTCCAGCTCCTGTCAACCTAGCAGTTTGAAAGCAAGAAATTGCAAGTACATAAATAGGTACCACTTCGGTGGGAAGGTAACAGCGTTCTGTGCGCCTTGGTGTTTAGTCATGCTGGCCACATGACCACAGAAACATCTTCGGACAGCGCTGGCTCTTCAGCTTTGAAACGGAGATGAGCACCGCAACCCTAGAGTCGGATTCGACTGGCTTTCGAGCAAGGGAACCTTTACCTTTTAAGGTTCAACAAGATGTCTCTTTGTTTTTGCTGAATCAGACTGTATTGCACGTGATAGTTCCTTTTGGAGATTTGGCTTTTTTTTGGTTTCCCGTGCACCTTTTGATGCTCCAACGGTGTTCCGTATAATGACAGCTATTAATGCAGCAAACTTTCACAGATTGGAGGATTTCCATGTAAGACTAAGCTGCAATACTGTTCAGGGGCTGCTGAAATCCCAGTCGAAGTTGATGGCAAAAATACTATATGCAAAATATTGGAAACAAATGGAAGCACCAAAGAAGCAAGAGTATGTGAATAAACTGTTGGAGACAGCGGAAAATGATAAACTGTCATCGTTGATGGGAGGGACAACAGACCCAACATTTCAAAAGATGTGGGAAAAACTGTATGACTGGTGCAAATATAAATGCATAATTCAAAGTAATGAA
>NW_015187965.1:0-946 GCF_001447785.1 Gekko japonicus
CCCTTTGTATTTATGTGGTTTTCCTCGTCGAAGTCAATTTACCTTACTGGGAAGAAAAGCCTAGGGCCTTGGCTTTCTGGCTATTCCTGGGCATCTTACAGAGTCCCTAGGCTAAGAGCCCTTTAGCTCGCCCTTCAGCTCGCCCTTCGGCTCGTGCCAGAGGCTCGTGCCTCCGGCAAGGTGCTTTCTTAAATACTGAATTACAGTCAATCGCAGTCAAACAATGCCCCTTCCTCTCCCGCTCTGAAGCAGCCAGGACTCTCCAACAACTCTAATCGCTTTAACACACAAACACAGTCCTCCCACACAATATCCTCAGCTGCAAGCAAGTAAAAAAACACTCACCCCTCTAGCAGCTCTGTCTCCTGCTTCTGTTCAGAGTTCAGCTGGGTCTGAGTGGAACGTATCAGACGGTCTTCACATCCTGAGCAGTGGAGATATGTTCCCATGGATCAAAATCCTGCGGACCATGCAACACATTCTATTCTGGCATCTCAACTAGCTGAGTCAACCTGGCTAAAAGGCTCTGAACTCCTTCTCTACCCAGACAGACCTTCAGAACATGAGGAGGAGCACCATGAGCTCCTTGACACTGAGGTATGGCCTCAAATCATTTCCATGGCATTGGCAACAAAGATTGAGACAAGATGCCATCTGATAGAGGTACGATGCTTTGAACGCTTCTTCCATTGGACACCACTTGTTCTAGGAGTAGCACGTACTGTCCACTATGTTTTATGGCATGTTGTATATTATGTATTTTAATGTAATTTATGTTTTTATTGGAAGCCGCCCTGCTTGCGGGGAGGGCGGGGTATAAGTTTGAGAAAATAAATAAATAAATAAATGTGTATAGCTGGAAAACTTAGCTGACCTGGCTAGCTGAGCAATGTTGGGCAGAGAAGCTAATCCTACACGGTGATCCCCAAACCACAAAAAGACCCAG
>NW_015187966.1:0-952 GCF_001447785.1 Gekko japonicus
TGACGTCACTTCCAGGTGACATCATTGCAACAGAGATGTTGTGCATTACATCATGCCTACCTCTGGAATGTCCCCCAAATCCCCCCACCATGACGGGGAGAGGACCTGGCAGCCCTAATGCCAAGTAAGGGACTCTTTGGCAAGAAAGTTAATCTTAAAAGCAAATATTTTGATTGTGAGTGCCAACAAGTTGCAGCCGACTTATGGGGACCCCATAGGGTTTTCAAGGAAGAGACATTCAGAGGTGGTTTGCCATTGCCTGCCTCTGCATAATGACCCTGGTATTTCTTGGTGGTCTCCCATCCACCTTGGTATTGCTTGGTGGTCTCCCATCCAAATACTGACCAGGGCCAACCCTGCATAGCTTCTGAAATCTGATGAGATCTGGCTAGCCTACGCCATCCAGGTCAGGGCAATAACTTTAGCTCCTTTGGTGTCACACACACTGACCATTTCTTGTGGCTGCTGGAATCTGAAATCATCTCAGCTGATCAAAGTATCTGCTGAAATCGTTTCAGATTCCAGCAGCCACAAGTAATGGTTAGTGCTTGTGATACCAAAGGAGAAATGTTGCGGAAGACATTAAGGGATTCTCTTAAGCCAAATGTCTAACACATCCAAGAGAACCATTTAAACTCTTTCTGGAGCTGGTCATAAGGGCAAAAACTCACCTCTTGAGCCTTGAGACTCGGGTTGCCAGCTCCAGGTTGGGGAAAACCTGGAGTTTTGGGGTGTGGGGCCAGAGAAGGGCAAAGTTTGGAGAGGAGAGTGACCATTGGGGTATAATGCCATGGAGTCCACCTTCCAAAGCATCCATTTTCTCCAGGTGAACTGACCTCTGTCACCTGGAAAGTAGTTGTAATAGTTAGAGATCTCCAGCCACCACCTGTTTGTTGGCAACCCTACCTGAGAGCCCCCACACCTCTGTAAGCAAATATTCATCCATGGTGTT
>NW_015187967.1:0-957 GCF_001447785.1 Gekko japonicus
TGTAAATTACCAATTGGCAGATGGAATCAAAGTGATCTCTTTTTCCGCTAACATTTCAAATTACTCATACCCCCAAAAACAGATGTTGCCACTATGCATCTACAGTAGCTTAGAATCCTGAAGGGGGAAAAAAGCATCCCTTTCTCCTGGCCTCGCAACAAATAACCTGTACGATTTTCTGAACTACCTTTGGAAATAACTTCACAAAAGACTACTAATTAATATGTACCTTTCCCATAAGTTACCATATTTTCTGCAGTCTTCCTCTGATGAGCCCAGAGTGGTATACAAGCTCTCTCACCACATTAGTTAGTAGTCTTTTGTGAAGTTATTTCCAAAGTTATTTGTTACCATATTTTCTGCAGTCTTCCTCTGATGAGCCCAGAGTGGTATACAAGCTCTCTCACCAAATTTTGTCCTTGTAACAACCTTACAAGATAGTCTAACAGCACACAACTGTTAGAAGGGCAGGGCATAAATACAATCTCTTCTCTTCTTCCAATAAAAGTGACTACATACTTTTTGAAAAAATGAAAGCTGGAAAATCAGAGACACTGACAGATTGTTATCACAGTATAATGCTATAACAATATTCAGTTGCTGATAAAAACTGGGAAAAGTTCCCATCAGGAGACTGAGGCAGAGGACAGGGGACACCTGCTGCCAGGAGACTAGAGCAAAGGAAATGTGGGGAAACAGACCATGTGGAAGTCCACTTGTTGCTGCATGATATCAGCAGTTGCAGCAGCAACAGGAAAACCACCTAAGCACATAACTGTGTGGAAACAACAGTTTGAATGAAGAAAACATCTGGATAAAGCATACTTACGGAAGAATGAGAACAAACTTTTCATTATGAAGTTTGAGTCCAGGGGCACCTTTAAGACCAACAAAAGTTGTATTCAAGGTATACCTTGAATACATATAGCTTGACTAAAACTTTGTTGGTCTTAAAGG
>NW_015187968.1:0-1104 GCF_001447785.1 Gekko japonicus
GACATTCTGCCAAAGAGGCAATCAAAATATTGGGGGGGGGGGAAAGATCAATTAAAATACACAGTTCAAAACAAAACAAAATCAGTGAAAACCAGCAGTAAAACTGTAGGTATAGAATGGAGATCCCACTTTTATGGGATCACAGGTAAGCATAAAGGTATGGTCTAGGGTTGGCAAGTGCTTTTTGAGCCACAGTGGGGGACTGGCGGCTGGAGTGCGTACGCACGTGCCGCACACACATCACCCGGAAGTGACGTGCCGACGGCGGGCACGCTGGGGGCAGGGGAAACCATAGAGTTTTCCCTCGGATGACCGTGGCCCCGCCCCCAGCATGCCCGGCGTGGTCGCATCACTTCCGGGTGACGTGCACGTTGGGGTGGGGTTCTCCCCGGGGCCCGATCCACCAGCGGCAGGACCAGCGGCGGGGAACGGGCCTCTGGGGCGGGGGTTTCCCTGCCCCCCGGGGGGACTTGGCAAGCCTAGTATGGTCTGTCTTTCTTTGCCAGTGTTCACCCAGGGGTCCTCCCCCCCATTTTCAGTGATACAGAATCAGGCCATAATCATCAGTGAATGACATAATCATGACAGCAGATAACCAAAATAATTGAAAATAATCTCATAGTTTGATATCCCTACCCAACAATGTCTAATCCCATGAGAAATTCCATATAAAATTCCATTGAGAGATATCCAACGTGGTATAATGGCTGCCGGTGGCTCAAGTGGTTAAGACGCTGAACTGCAGGCTGTGGAAGGTCGGTAGTTCAGCAGTTCGAGACCCGAGTGTGCCACATGACGGAGTGAGCTCCCGTCTCTGGTTCCAGTTCCTGCCAACCTAGCAGTTTGAAAGCAAGAAATTGCAAGTAGATAAATAGGTACCGCTTCAGAGGGAAGGTCACAGTGTTCCATGTGCTTTGGTGTTTAGTCATGCCGGCCGCATGACCATGGAAACGTCTTCGGACAGTGCTGGCTCTTCGGCTTGGAAACGGAGATGAGCACCACAACCTTAGAGTCGGATTCGACTGGCTTTCGAGCAAGGGAAACCTTTACCTTTACTATAATGGCTAGAACAGGCCAGGGTCTGGGAGACCCAGGTTCAAATCC
>NW_015187969.1:0-966 GCF_001447785.1 Gekko japonicus
ACTTCTGCAACCACCTTTGACTGTGCTTGGGAAAGAGATGGAGACGTGGTGGTGGTGGGCAGAGAATAGTGTTTTCTTCCTAAATGGAGCTGGATGTGCCCTTTTGAAAGCAAGGGGCAGAGGGACCCAGCAGCCAGCCATGCTCACCTGTGTGCAGGTTTCGCACCTGGGGAAAAAAATTGTTGGGCTTACCCACAATGAAAGAATCCCAAACCACCTTCTTAAGGCCTGCTGGGTAAGCAGCATATTCTGGTAGCAAATAATTTATTATCATGAGAGTTCCCCCCCTGGGGGGGGCAGGCTGGCTTTGCCAAGGACCAAATGTGGAGGATCTGTGAAGACCAAATATTGTCGCTGAAAGACAGTCTGTGGAGAGGTTAGAATGGCAGACTAGGAAGTGCGGGTGGAGGGGAAGCTCTGGGTTTCGAAGCCATGAAGCTCATTCAGTCTTCTTCACTGGGCGCTTGTGAGGAGTAAATGTGGGAAGGAAGAGTGGATGTGTTTTGCAGACTTGCCAGCAGACCTGGAGGGTGGGGGAAAGGTCTGTTATTTTAATGCGGGTTTAATGGGATATCATTTGTCAAGTGGTGTTATTTATCTCCATGCCATGAAAAGCTTTGGGGGCCCATTTCCACACATCAAGCCTCTGTTAAAGGGACAGGACATTGTTCTCCAGGCCTGTTGGCAACCTTAGTGCATTGTCCTGAGCTCCTTTGATGGACAGGTAGGATGGATTGGGCACTGGACTAGATGGTCCGCATGGCCCCTTTCAACTCTATGATTCTACGATTTTATGATTCAGTGTGGTGCAATGTCTGTTTATGTGCCTGTGTGTAATGTGACATCAAGTTGTAGCTAATTTATGGCGACCCCAGCAAGGGGTTTTCAAGGCAAGTGAGAAATGGTTTGCTGTTGCCTTCCTCTCAGGGGTCATTTCGTAGAAAATAAGCTAGGGGAACTCATTAG
>NW_015187970.1:0-891 GCF_001447785.1 Gekko japonicus
GAAATGACCCCTGATGGTCTGAAGTATACGTTTGCTGATGGGACCAAAGCCTACAACGAAGAACAAAGTTCCTCAGTACGAATATTTTCAAATGAAACGATACAAAATGTAAGGCCCCACCTGCAAGGATGGCGACTCGAGCTGAGGCCGCTCTGTGGCCTGGCAAAAAAACAAACAAACCCATGCACCATTTCCCCAGCCAAGTATGGAAATACCTGGAGATTTAGGGGTGGAGCCTGAGGAAGGCAGGGTTTGGGGAGGGGAGGGACTTCAGTAGGGTATAATGCCATAAGGGTATAATGCCATAGAGTCCACCTTCCAAAGCAGCCGTTTTCTTCAGGTGAACTGATCTCTGTTACCTGGAGTTCAGGTGTAATAGCAGGAGAGCTCCAGCCACTACATAGAAGTTGGCAACCCTACAGCCAAGCCATACCATAGAGCAAGATTGTGTGGATCAGCAGAGTAAAGAAAAAGAAGCCTAAAGGGTCAAAAAGTTTCTTTTAGCTCCTCAGGCCAGCACATGGTTAATGGCTGCCTCCTCCCGACCTCAGTTAAGAGTTCTGCCTGCTCTGATGGACACCGCACCCAGGAGCCCTTCCTCCCCTGAGTTTTATCACCTCTCATTTCCCCACCTACTGACAAGGTCAGGCCGGGTCAGAGAAGCATTTCCTGAAGTCTCTAGAATTTTCTTTCCTGAAGTCTCTCTAGTATGTAATTCCTCCAAATCTCTGTTCCCTGCTTGAAGGGGGGGAATGGCTCATCCAATTTTGTCTCTAGCTTGACCTATTAGCATTTGTATGAAGATGGGCTGAGGTAAGTCTGGTAAGCAGTTGAACTGACTTCCTCCCTTCCTGCCTGCCCGGAGGGGGGGGGCTTTTAAAACTCAGAGTG
>NW_015187971.1:0-956 GCF_001447785.1 Gekko japonicus
TTTATCCCAATACTACGTGACCTCGTAAGTCACACTGAGCCCGCTTTGCGGGGAGGGCGGGATATAAATCTAAGAAAAGAAATTAATAAATAAAAATAAACCTGGGACCTTCTGCTTGCACCTGTACCGTCCGCCCACAGCCCCTCCGTCAATGAAACAGCGCTCAGAGAAAAGGGAGGCTTCTAATATTTGGCTTCAGTGGTACTACAATGCCAGGAATGGCCCCGCCAGCCCCCGAGAGCATCACGTACCTGAATCTTGCCACATTGCTGGGCCGGTCCACCTTCCATGAGAGCCAAGACATAGATGTCCATGTTATATTCGCTCCCGCCTCGCAGGCTAAAGCCAAAGCCTTTGGGTCCTCGTACCAGCTCCACGGGGTATTGGCCGGTCTCCTGCAAAGGAAGTCAAGGGGGTTTGAATAATTAAGGGTGTGAAAACTGTCTCGCTGAATCAGACTAAGGTCCATCTGGTATTATGTCTCCATCCATGGGCAGCCAGAGGTATCTGGGGGCCATATTAGCCAGGCACCATGGCGGCGGCCGTCCACTCTCGTTTGCTCCCCAGCATCTTGTTTTCAGAGGTAGACTGCTTCGGATCATGGAGGTTCCATTTTGTTTTTTTTGCCCGGTAGGGTCTAGCCTCCGCACATTCGCCTAAGGCCATTTTGTTTTGCATAATAAATTCTATTAGTTTTTCAAACAACACAACCTCTAACAGGTGTGCAGCTGCCTATGTCAAAAAATAAGTAATACAAAAGGAACGATACATTTAATAAATTCCCTTGTGTGAAGTTGTTGGTTGAGATAAACTATGGTACCGAAGCAGAGGTGTAGATTTACAGTAGCGGTTGGGCGTGTTCACGACTAGACATTAAACTTCCTGTAAGCTGATTGCAGGATGCCGACAGGGTCCCCTAATATGTGCTAAGAGTGAAGTATGTTTAGATATGCTGG
>NW_015187972.1:0-965 GCF_001447785.1 Gekko japonicus
AAGTAGTAACCGGGGCTGACCCTGCTTAGGCTATCCAGGTCAGGGTATTGACTGATTTACCTTGTTTTTTCGTCCCATTATGAATACACATGATTTTTGTACAGAGGGCCTGATGTACTTAAGATTGCAGACGTTCATGGAATTGGGTTTGCCTTGTTTTCTTGCAACCGAATGCGACTGGTTTCTTTATTCCACTTCATAAGCCCCTCTTCTCCCTGCTGTTTTAGAGAAACACTTGTCGAGGAGGAGAGGGGAAAAGAGAAGAATGACACCCAAGGCCAGCGTCCAGTACGACTAAATTTATTCTCTTTGAGTAAGTCGAAAAAGAAGCAAAACAAAGGTTGTCTGTATCCCAAACACACCAGGCTTTGCAAACTGAAGGGGGAAAATCTGATGAATGTGCAAAAGTGGAAGATGACGATAGTACACAGGAAATGGTCACCAAACAAGAAAAAAGAAATGAGCTGGAGATCAAGGACGGGTATATAGCTTGGAAAATAATGTAGAAAAGGGCTGGGGGAGATCAGCTAAAGACCAGGGGGGGGGTAGTGTTCTCCATTTCCATGTAAGATAGGGGGCAGGGGGGTATGGAATGGAATGGAATAGGATAAACAGTAGTTTTCTGACTCTTTGGGTTTAAAAAAAAAATTGCATAAGTTCATGTGATGTTTAATTCAGAGAATATCATGACCAATGCTCCCTCTAAGCTGTGGAGTCTTGTGAGCAAAAATTCTGCTTATGTGAGCTACTGGCATTAAAGCTGTGGGCGAGCGATGTGGCTGCTGCATAAATTAGTTTGCTCTGGAGCCATCCTTCCTGAGCGGAGACAAAAATGTGTGAGCTGGAGGCTAAGAAACTGTGAGCTAGCTCACACTGACTCAGCTTAGAGGGAACACTGACTAGTCCAGCTATGTAAGACATCACTAGTACTCTGCTGATGGACAGAAAGGATGGACAGAAAGGAT
>NW_015187973.1:0-945 GCF_001447785.1 Gekko japonicus
TAACTCAGCTTATAGGGAACACTGGTCCCGGGTTTGGATCCCCAGTGGGAGAGAAGGGTATAAATAAAGTAAATAAAGAAACAAACAGTTAAGAACGTTGGGAGAGGAATGGGAGAAGAGTGGAATCTGGTTTGCCCAACTCTGGTGCTCTGAGATTCTTGGCCTGCAGGAGCAGAAAAGAATGGCCCGGGCAGCGGATCTAGTTTGACTCCACAATCTATCCAGTGTATTTGTTTACGGAATGATTCATAACCCTTTCTTTTCTCCCCAATGCAGGCCTAAAGTGGATTACAACACTGTTCTTCCCTCCTCTGTTTTCTCCTCACAACATTCTTGTGAGGTAAGATAGACTGAGAGAGAACGACCGGCCCAGGCTTCCATGACATAGTGAGCATTCAGAACTGGGTTTCCCCAGCTCCTAGTCCCAGTCCGCTAACCACTACACCCCACCCCATCAACCACGACTCATTCTGCTGTTATGGGTTAAGGATACCAGTTCCTTCTTTCCCTCCATGCATGGCTGTAACATTCTTTCGCTTTGTTCGCAGAAGGGGGTGATTGGATGGGCGGTGGAAACAAGTCCTTATTTTGGCTTGTGACATTTTAATGCCATGGCCCTTAAGAAAGTTTATAACTTTTTTTTAAAAAAATGAAAAGACAACAAAGCCAAAATAGCCCATTTCTCTTGGGCCATTGGTGGTCTCCTCAGAGGCTGATTAGGGATGGGCACAAACAAACAAAATATATGGTTTGGTTTGTGGCTTGAAGTGTACCCTGTTTGCGAACCACAAACCATCACAAACGTTTAGCCGCCTAACAAACCGATTCAGGTTGTGAGGTTCGTGAGCCGGTAGAATGTCTCCAGCATGCTAGAGAGAGGCAGACCAAACTTGCAGGGGATCTTCAACTGATCCTTCTCTACCTGCCCTCCAAGTTTGGTAAAGA
>NW_015187974.1:0-1064 GCF_001447785.1 Gekko japonicus
AAAATCCTGGCTACGGGCCTGCCCCTGGAGGTCTCTATGCCCACTGAGTCATTCAAGGCCTTTGCACATGTGTAGAGTGGCCAAGTCTATACTTCTTGAACCTAGGGCTGCCAGTCTCCAGGTGGAATGTCCTTCCAAAACTGCCATTTTCTCCAGGAAATCTGATCTTTGTAGTCTGGAGATCCGTTTCGGAGGGTAGCTCTATTAGTCTACAGTAGGGCAGTTCGATTTGAGCCCAGTAGCACCCTGGAGACCAGCAAGATGCAGAATGTGGATGCAACGCAGAAAAAAAAATGGTGTGCAAATGTAGATAAAGTGCACCATTGAACTGCAGCCGACTGAAGGGAACCTAATGAAGTTCAGCCCCTGGGATTTTCAAAGCAAGAGATGAGCAGAGGTGGTTTGTCATTGCCTTCCTCTGCATAGCAACCATGGTCATCCTTGGTGGTCTCCTATCCAAGTGAAGCAGTGTTTCCCTTTGCCTGTCTTGAACCCATTGCCAATCAACCTCATTAAGTGTCCCTGTTGTTGTTGTTGCTTGTTGTTGTTCAGTCGAACAGTCGAGTCCGACGCTTCACAACCCCATGGACCACCTCACGCCAGACCCTCCTGTCTTCCACTTGACCCCCCGAATCGTCATCAACTTCATATCCGTTGCATCGATAACACTGTCTAACCATCTCATCCTTTGCCGTCCCCTTCTTCTGTTACCTTCAGTCTTTCCCAGCATCAGGGTCTTCTCCAGGGAGGGCTCCCTTCTCATTGGGTGGCCAAAGTATTTGAGCTTCAGCTTCAGTATCTGGCCTTCCAGGGAACAGTCAGGGTTGATTTCTTGTAGGATTGACTGATCTGATTTCCTTGCAGTCCAAGGGACTCTAGTATTTTTGGAGAGCTGGGGGGCGGGGGCAGGAAGCTCTCTTTATCCACTTTTCCCTTTTCCCTGGAAAAGATAATAACACTAGGAAAAGCTGAAAGCAGCAGGAAATGAGGAAGACCTGACCTGAGATGGATCAACTCCATCAAGGTAGCCACAGAGGCCCTCCATTTGCCAGACCTGAGCAAGG
>NW_015187975.1:0-929 GCF_001447785.1 Gekko japonicus
ATCTGCATTGACAAGTAATGTCAGTCCCTACTGGAGAGAATAACTGAACAGACGTCTTAGCAACCTTCAGAAAGCTGGTGGGCAGGGACATTTTAATCTTCCTCGACATACTTTTGCAGAAGATCACTGTTCTACCAAAAAATTTTTTTTCAAAGGGAATATGCAACCAAAAAGTGTTGAATTAGAACTTATCAAGAAATGAAACAATGCCTCGTTATCCTGACTTAAACAGAGACCTGGGTTTCCTTACTCGCTATAGTTCCTAATAGCTCAAAAGGACCTACTTGTTAGAATTTTAATTGGCTCTTTTAATTGGCTCTTCTTAACAGGTTGTAACACGCTATAACCTTTTACTGATGTCAGTTAATTTTCTTATGTGTCAAACTGCTTCTTCCATGAGTAATTGCTGTTCATCCTATTTAATTACACTTTTGATGATCTGTACCTCATGGGAAAGAGACTGGAACCTCTGATCTCTCTCGTCATCTATGATGTCTAGCAACCTAATCTGTCCCAGTCCCTTTCATAGAGAATCACACCTGAAAGATTTATGACGGGATTCACACCAAACCTCTCTCTGCCCTCTACTCCTTCCTTTCCCCTTCAGTCAATTTTCCTTGCAAAAATACAGAGTATGATTTCCTCATCATAGCATCTGAAGAAGTGAGCTCTGACTCATGAAAGTTTATGTTGGAACAAATCATGTTAGTCTGGAAAGTGCCACCAGACTCGTGTTTGATTTAGCAGAATATGAAACAAAGTGGCAAGTGGTTGAGCATCCTCAGTTCTCCTCCAATGCCTCTTGAGTTTGTCACTCCTACCTAGGTCCTGAGGCAACCACCTCTGCTCTTTTCTATCAAACCCTAACTCAATACCCCCCTCTCTCCGGAATCGTTTGTCTTAACCACTTAGTCTTCACACCAATGCTC
>NW_015187976.1:0-886 GCF_001447785.1 Gekko japonicus
GGTGACCCATCTTGGTGTAAATACTGTTGGAAATTCCACAACCCCTTCTTATCCTGACGATTATTTTCCAGTGGCTCAAGTTCGGCAGGCAGTCGGTGGCTTTAATTTATAACACTCTATATTTAATTAAAATGTTAGTGTATCAGTTAAACAAAACACAGGTATTAAACAGCTGTGTTTTGTTAGTGAGATACGGTGTGCCCCCCCCACACACACCTCTCTAGCTGTGCTTCCTAATTAATCTGGGTCCCGAGGCAAACAGTGAATTAGATACAGCTGAAAGTCTGGAAATGCAAATACCCCTCTTTTCTAAATGGATGTGGTATTTTGCAAAAGGCAGCTAGGTGTACAATTGAAACCTGCGGTCTTGCGCTGTCAGCGGGAATACGTTCAGTTCTGCTCGCCTTCTCCCATGAACACACATTGGCAATGCATAAACATGAAATCCTATTGCTTTTTACTATTTGGAATGATAGCTGACTACATCTCATGCTCGGCACACATCTTGAATAGGAGCCGCTTCCTTTGTGCGGGTGTGGGGGCGCAGTGACAAAAGCCAGCGGTAGGCAGAGAGCGAAATGCGCCTTACCTTTGCAAACGCTCGTCATGCTGACAGGGCAACTTTTAGCTTCAGCTCCAATATGAAAACGACTGGCTTCCTGCCAGCTTGCGGGAGGCTGAAATTGAGCGATACAGACGTGAAGATGAATCTGGCCACTGTAGGTAATAAACTGTAGTGGCTAAGGGCCAGACCTGCACCTGGCCGTCAGCGGGGCACGCCAGGTCCTCCCTGGCCACCAGTGGGGAAAGGGGGGTAGGTGTCAGGTAGCCCTGTCATGGGTCTGGAATATGGAGGTGTGTCCTCCCGTTTTCTGTCTCAGCTCTC
>NW_015187977.1:0-938 GCF_001447785.1 Gekko japonicus
TCAGCTTAGAGGGAACACTGAAGGTGAGGACTCCATTACTCAGGTGCGCCCCCCCCCCATTCTGACTTGCAGCATATTGGCAACCAACTTTCTGACTATAAATAGCTAAAAGATTATCTCCTCCTTGTAGTAATTCAGCCTTCCCCATAGAGGGTTAAGGAAGCTCCTGGTGCAGGTGTTAGCTTCCAGCTGCGAGAATTTTAGTGGCCAAAAATTGGAAAATGGATAAAATACCCTCAAAAGAGGACTTAATAGTAAAATTATTAGAACTAGCACAAATGGATAACTTAAGTTTAATACTTCAGGATAAAGATACAAAAATACAGAACAAAAGATGGTTATGGGTTTATAACTGGATTAAACATGTAAAAATGTAATAAGAAAAGAAAAGGAGACAACAGTTTGATATATGACATGTAACTTGACTAAAAGACTCTAAATGTATATGTAATCAAAGAGAAATCTTTGTAATTAGACTGAAAAGACGATAAATAAACGTGTAAAAAAAAGAAGAAGCCCCCCCTTGATTAAGAGGGACGTAAGAGACTAGTGTATTTGTTTATGTTGTGGACTGTTTCTTTTCCTTAGTGAAACCACGAACCATGAAGATAGTTTCAGGTGACTGGTCAGCTGTGTTGGTCTGAAGCAGTAGAACAAATTTAGAGTCCAGTGGCACCTCTAAGACAAAGAAAGGTTTATTCAAAGTATGAGCTTTCGTGTGCAGGCACACTTTTTCAAATAAATTGGAATGGAAGGTAGAGTTCGACCATATTTGTGTTAAAAAGATTCAGATGGGGTAGCCGTGTTGGTCCTAAGTAGCAGAGCAAAGTTTGAGTCCAGTGGCACCTTTGACCAACAAGGTTTTAGTCATGGTATAAGCTTTCATGTGCAAGCACACATCTGTATCTAAAGAATTGTGCTTGCACATGAAAGCTTAT
>NW_015187978.1:0-928 GCF_001447785.1 Gekko japonicus
AATGTCAGCCGCTCGCTTGCCCTGAGAAAAGATCCATTTTTGTTAACCAGTTTGCAAACGACCTTCCCTCATTCTGAAAGGGGTTTAGTCTCCACATTTCTATGTATAGTAGCCATACGGCAGCAGCTGCTACACATGAAGCATAGTGCCGTGCAATCGGAGAAAGGAGATTTCTTTGGAAAGGGTAAGTTTTTACTCCCAGGGCTTAGAAGTAATGAATGAAGAGAGGCCATTAAAATGAACGCAGCCTCTCTGTTTAAAGGGGGACTTAATGCAGCAAATCCCAGGAGGCATCTGAAGAAAGATAAAAACATGCCTTTGAATCTGGTGTGTATTTCAGAGCCTCTTCTCGTCCTCTTCGCCAATTTAATTCTTTTTTTAAAAAAATCTGCAGCCTCCAAAATAATAGTGTTACTCTTCTGATTCCCCCCCCCAGCAGTTGCTTGTAGCATCTACCAATCAAAAAAGGCGAATTCTGTTCCCAGTACCTGAACAAAACTGCACACAGTGGAGTCTTTATACGATTAGGGAGCTTCCAGGAATAGTTCTCCTGAATGGATGGTATATAAATCCTCTAAACAAAATGACGACAAAGGGCCAGTGTGAGTGAACAGCACTTTTTCTGCTGGGAAAACGGCCCCTAGCAGACACCTCCAACTAAAAAACCCAGGTCTCTGCAGGTACTAAGGCCCACTCTGCATCTAGCATTCGCTCCGCTGTTTGACCAAACCCACATTGGAACAGAAAAAGATGCGGCTCAAAACCACATTCAACTACCCCAGGGCCAACGCTGCACCGACTGCAGAGTCACCCCTGAATGGCCATAAAATGGCCATGCATCTATGCAGATGCTACCATAAAACCGAGAGGTCAAAGGAAGTGAAAGCGGCACACAGTCCGGACACTGCCATAAAAATCCGACAATCAA
>NW_015187979.1:0-928 GCF_001447785.1 Gekko japonicus
CCTCTCTGAACACTAGAGGGCAGTGCTGCTTCATTAGTGGTAGTGGCTTCTCTCTGGCACTGTTAGGGAAGGAAAGTGAAACTACTTTTCCAAAATTTACTCTATTTTTAGATACAGCCAGTGATTCATTTTATTATCTTTTTCTCTTTCGAAAGAAGGATTTCTTTGTAGTTTTCTGTTACACCTCTGTACACTCTTTTGTAACTTCAGTCCTCGCGGGAGGGGTGGGGGGTTATGCTACATGCGACATGGTGCTCTAGCCGGAAGGGTGGGAAGGCTTGAGAAACCATTGCCTGCCTTTGAGGATGCACATAATGAAACCCTGCAAGGTTGCAGAGCCTGTCTTCCTGCCCCTCCTCTCTTTGAATTTCTCTTGATCAAAACAGAATTGTTTGAAACAGACTCCAGATTTCGGGGGGGGGGGATGATTGAGGGACCTCAAGGAGAAATTAGATTAAAAGGAATTAAGAGAATTCATTTTAACACTACTACTCCTCCCCGTCTTCAGTGCTTTTCTACATTTGTTGCAAACACTGCTGTTCCTTTGATGCCTTTTTCCTTGTGAAATGTGCATGCTGTTCTTAAGTAAGTTCTGTGAGCAGTTCACAATGATGTGTAAATTTAAAACTATAAACAAGCAAGGGAAAGGTGAGGATATGGGGGCTGCCAGGAGAAGGAAAAGAGGAAATGGTGAGGGGAAAGGGGTAGAGGGGGAAACTGAAGTGCCCCTGGAAGTTCTTGAGGGTTCCCCACTGCACAGCTGGGCCTGGCCTGCAACAAGCAGAGTTTTCCCAGGGAGAGGGAAGGAGGAACAGCTGAAGGGAGAGGGGGATAAAGGTAGGTTGGCTGTTGGGTGGGAAGGAGAGAAAGAAGCAGAAAAAGGGGAGAGGCTGTAGAGGCATACAGGGAAGAGAAAGAAGAAACGGGG
>NW_015187980.1:0-967 GCF_001447785.1 Gekko japonicus
ACGACAAGGCAGTGATCCATGAGGGAGTTTTCTTGGTGTGTAGTCGTATACTTGAGAGAAACGCTGTCTTGGGTTTTTTTTGATAGTCGCTGAGCTTCATGTAGGATTGAATTTAAAAGGAGCCCTCCTGCCTCAGACCAAAGGTCCTTGTAGTCCAGCATCCTGTTACCCACAATGGCCAACCAGATGGGCCTGAAAGGATCCATGAACCTAGGGTTGCCAGTTCCAGGCTGGGAAAGGCCTGGAGTTTGGGGGATGGAGTCTGTGGAGGGTGGGGTTTTGGGAGCGGGGACCTCAGTGGGGTAGAATACCACAGAGTCCACCCACGAAAGCTGCCATTTTTCTATAGATTTCTGCACTCTGGAGGTCAGTTTTGTTTGTTTTTTAAAAACTTATTTCATAAGAGAAACAAGATGCAATACAGGGTTCAAAGAGTCAAAACATATAGCATACAGTACTTGAGTTATAACAAAGAGAATATTACATCTGTATTTTTATACAGCAATACACTAATTCCATAATACTGTTTTTGTCCTATGCTTATTGCCGCCTTTACTTGTATTCCTCTCTTGTAAAGCCAACTTTGTCTTGAGGTTTATGTTCACTCAATAAAACAAAAACATAGAAGTTTGATCAACCCAATTATTTTGGCTGACGTTACTTACTAGATCATTTTGAGTCTCTCTAGTCGTGTCCGTTTCAACATAGCACTCTTGTTCGGCTGTTGTATCGTATCGGGCTATCCAATCTGCAATTGTATCAGATATAAAACAGTCCCAGGCTTTTCTGTACCAAAGGTCAATTGTGGGAAAGGCTTTGAAGATCCATTGTGATTCCGAGAGATCTCTAGACCCCGCTTGGAGTTTGGCAGCCGTGTCATGAACGGCACAGAGCACAAAGCCTCTCCCCACTGATACAAATGAATTTTAGAGGGATATGCACTGCTTCTGAACATGGAGGCTCCATT
>NW_015187981.1:0-926 GCF_001447785.1 Gekko japonicus
AATGGGGTAACTGTGATTTAAATCTGGTATAAATTATTTATTTCATTAAATTTATAGCCCATCGTCTCCACATTGTAGGCTCAGGGCATATAAGTATCTGCAGTATAAGTGTCATGCAGATTTACAAATTTAAAACATATTACAATAATCAATTTAAAATCCATAAAATCATGATCCTCATTTCACTAAAAACATCAGCATTAAAACAACAACGTGCCTCAGTGGCAGATATAATGTGGTCCCCGTCTGGCTTCCAGGATCTGTGGTCACTGGGGGTGGGTGGGTGGCGGAGGCCTGATCAAATGGATAACTGAAGGCCCGGCGAAAGAGCTCCGTTTTGCAGGCCCTGTGGAACTGTAATAAGTCCCTCAGAGACTTGGAATAACTGATTCCAATTTTTTTTTTAATTTGAATTAGCCCACCCAGCTTAGAGTTGGCCATGGTGGAGTGAGCCCAGGCTAGTCAGATCTCAGAAGCTAAACAGGGTTGGCCCTGGCTAGTATTTCGATGGGAGACGCCGTGCTGGAGGCCAGCAATGCCTCTAAATTATATAGTAAGCATTTAAAAATAAATTAGAGGATTATGTCATCGATAATAATTTAGTCCACCCTCTCCAAATAGGGTTCAAAAAGGTCACTCTACCATCAAACACTGCCATACTCTATATACCTTGGCTTCAGAGGCCATTAGAGGCCCTTCCAAAGCCCTATACGCAGGCTTCATCGACCTGGCTTCGGAGTTTGACTCCTGAGATAGAGGTAGATTATGGCAGAAACTTTCTGATAACAGGAGGGGGTGATGCCTAAGCTGTTTGCTGCTGTCTGGTCCAGAACTTTTTTACAACTCTTGTTTGCATACCCATCTGTGTTAGTTATTTTGCATCCCATCAAAGAGCTTGCACTCTTAGTTTTGTTATTATCATCCAG
>NW_015187982.1:0-1085 GCF_001447785.1 Gekko japonicus
CCTCCTGCGTGCCAAGCAGATGCTCTGCCTGTGAGCCGCAGCTCCCATGAACAAGATTGGGGACATTCAGTAAACCACGAAATAGGACTGGAAGTCTGAACGACAGACCCAAATCAAGGCATCAGTGTTAACATGGCCCATAAAGTGATGCAAAGTGATGCCGTGTGGAGCCAGCCCACAGCAACCCGTGCGCACAGTGGTACAGCCCACGGTCCCTGGTCATTTCTCCAAGTAACTTTGTGACGAGCCTCCTTTCATAATTTTCAGTTTTGCAGAAAGCCAGGGACTCAGTTGCTTTGCTTTCTCGTGCCCTCTCCCCAGGGGCAGGAAGTTCTCCCGAAAAGGTGGCGCTAGCTGATGGCAGAGGCAAATGCTGCCCCCCCCCCGGGCCTGCTGGGCAGTGCGCCCTCCCCTGCCTTTGGGCTGGCGCGCCTGACCTAGGAAGGACCTTGAGATGCAGTAGAAGTCCCGTCCTTGAAACAGGCCACTGCCTGCCCACAAGCCCCTGAAGAATGACTCAGGCCAGCGAGAAACTTAAAATCCAGAACAAAAAAAAAAGTTTCGGATCATCCTTTTGAAGATCCAGCTGACTGGATGTCATGTGGCGGGGAGTTCCACAGGGGAGGGGGATGCCACTGCAAAGAAAGGGGGATGCCTTCATCCCCGGCCATCATGCCTCACGTGGCCAGTGGGATTTAGAGAAGAAGAAGAAGAGAAGAGATTGGATTTATACCCCGCCCTTCACTTGGAGTCTCAGAGCGGCTTACAAACTCCTTTCCCTTCCCCTCCCCACAACAGACACCCTGTGAGGTGGGTGGGGCTGAGAGAACTCTGACACAAACTGCTCTTTTTCAAGGACAGCTGTGCCAGAGCTTGTGACTGACCCAAGGTCACATCAGCAGGTGCAAGTGGAGGAGTGGGGAATCAAACCCGGTTCTCCCAGATTAGAGTCCGCGCACTTAACCACTACACCAAACTGGCTCTCCTCCAGTTTACCTGTTCCTCTCGCCGGGTTCTACTGAAATTTTGAGAGCAATTTATTCTCTCCCGGTGCCGACTGCTTCAAAGGGGAAAGCCTCGGCACA
>NW_015187983.1:0-943 GCF_001447785.1 Gekko japonicus
CAAGCAGCAAGACTGCAAAGGAACTACGTTGGCCATAGTAGAATTATTTATGCAGCAAAATTGAAATCAGACCACTGTCCAAGCTTAGAAGAATGGGAAAACAAACTTGCTTATTATGCAGTAATGGTGAAATTAACAATGTATTAGAGAAACAGATCCATCTTGAAATCTGAGGAGTGATGGAGTGTTTACTATGCATGCAGGAAATAAATTCCGAACAAGAAATGGTCTAAAATGGTCTATAAATGTATTGTAAGGCATATAAATGTAGTATAATGCAGAAAAGGAGAATAAGTTTTGGATATAAATGTATAAGGAAACGGATTTTGTACAAAGTACCTTTGTGGGTTTTTTATTGTGAGACAAACAGATTTTCCTTCAAATGTTGGTATATTAAAAGTTATAGCTAGTACATCGTATTGTCAGCAAGCTGCCAAATTTCTTTTATTTTGGTTTTCCCATGTATGCGCTTGATTGCTTTTGCTTTCATATGTAGACCTGTTGATGCGCTTAATTGCTTAGCTGCTGGAACGTGTATATCTCTCAAGGCCACAGGTGGTTGCTGCTGGATAGTTGCTTTGGTGATCTCACGGAGGGCCGTGGGAAGGAGATATGTTATGCCGCCTAGAAGCGTTGGCTCCCAGGCCCGATGGCGCGCGCAGGAAGTACAGCAATTGGGCCTCAGCTGTTTGAATGTACTATAACCTGTCATGCTTGTTGCTCCCCCCCCATTCCTAACAGTGATCCTGTACATGCACCTATAGCTTCAAATAAAGTAAAACCTTCCTGCAAGAGTGTACTTCATTGATGCTGTGGGGAAGCCTGACAAGTATTGATGAAATATGGAATACAGAAAATGCATTAACAATGAAGGGAATGTCAGGAAAAAGTATTTATTTGTTTCTTTGTTTAATATATTTTGTAAGTATAATAATCTTTGATA
>NW_015187984.1:0-919 GCF_001447785.1 Gekko japonicus
CAGTCCCCCTCGCCACTGTGGTGAGGGGAGTTGGGGGGCGTTCCAGGAAATCATGTGCAACGTCCCAATGTGATGACAATGTGATGACTTCACTCTGAAGTGATGTCATCTCACCGGCGATGTACGTCTGATGTCACTGACCCAATAATATCACTCCAATAGATGTCATCGCATCAGGGGACGTTATGCAACCCCTGCCGGGACCTCGGGGCTGGGTACCCTATCAGTAGCCCAGGATAGCTCGATATTGTCACATCGTGGAAGCTTAGCGGGTGGTCCCTTGCTTATATTTGGATGGGGGAACCCCCACCAAGGATAGTGACGTGGAGGCAGGAAGTGGAAAATCACCTCTGAACGTCTCCAGTCTTGAGAATCCTGCAGGATCGCCATGAGTCAGCTGTGACTTCACGCCACTTTCCTCCATCAGGACGTGTCAGTAAGAGTTGCTAATCCTGGTGTGGATGGCCCAGGTTAGCCTGATCTTGGCAGATTTTTATTCTCATTTCAAGGCAGATTACACGAAGGGAGTCAAGACAATCAACTCGAAGGGACATTCAGGAAACAGTGAACATAGGCCCTAATAATCTTGGAAGCTAAGCAGGGTCGGCCCTGGTTAGTCCTCGGATGGGAGACCACGAAGGAAGTCCAGGGCTGCCACACAGAGGCAGGCAGTGGCAAAACCATCTCCGTTTCTCTCTTGCCTTGAAAACTCTGCAGGGTTGTGCCATCAGTCGCCTGTGACTTGATACCACTTTCCACCACAACTGGGAATTGCAAAGATCAGAATGAGACCTAATATTTGCTGGAGATGTAGAAAACAGGTGGGATCTTTCATTGCCATATCTGGCGGCAATGCCGTATCTGGATGGATAACTATTTTACAGTTTCTGCAAGAGACAACAGTTCAAATGCCTTAACA
>NW_015187985.1:0-927 GCF_001447785.1 Gekko japonicus
CATCACACTAACAGCATTTTGATGCACCTATAATAGTATTTTACCAATGCACACGTGCATATTAGTAAGTGTCTGTGTGTGCACACGCATATGGACTGGAGAATTGAAGCTGCATCGGGCTGCACAAATAAAGCATGTTGCACAAAAATATTAATATTAACTAAAGAAAGAATTTAAGAATGGAACAATGTGGCAGATTCCTAATATGTTGTGAGCTCAAGCCCTCACTATTCCAGCAAGACGGAAACATGGTAAAGGGCTCCAAGAAACCAATGTGGATGAACTGAGAGCTCCAGAATAAGTTAAGGGAGAAATCCGGTTCCCCAGCAGATGCCAAATGCATACTGCTGGGAGCCGACTTTGCCTCCATGAAAAGAGGGAGGAGTTCGGCTGCTGCAGCTGAGTCCTTTAGGGGTGGGGCCAGCACCGTCTTAACGGCTGGCCCTATTCAGGCAGTTTGCGCCTTGTGCTCGGTAGCTGTAACAGCTCCGAGCGCATCTGGAAGTTTGCATAGGCGTACCTTGGGGAAACAGCGGCAAGTTGAGTCTGGCTGTTCAGGGACCCAAGAACAGGCTGCAAGTTTCAGTAAAAAAAAACAAAAAAAAACGTGCGGCAATGCTGCAGTGGCCCCCGTGAAAGAAGGAGTCGCGGGCCGGAGAGTTGAAGGCTCATCGGGGCTGGGGGTGTGCTGGCCGGAAGATCGGAGCCGCATCACGGCTGGAGCGTCGGGCCACATTTATGGCTGGAGCGTTGGGGCCGTGCTGGCAGCCCAATCCGAGGGGCTGCGTGGAGGCTTGGTCGCTGGCCTGGGGCCTGCCCACACCGGTGGCTTGCTCCTTGGCCTGGGGCCACACTGCAGCTGGATTTAGGACTGCATTGGAGCCATGTGCCGCCCAGTTGTTTTACAGCAAATTGTCACTTCTTTTG
>NW_015187986.1:0-933 GCF_001447785.1 Gekko japonicus
TATAGAAAGCATCTATAGAAAAAATACGGTGTACGCAAGAAGATTTAAAGCCCCAAGGGAGGTGCATGTAAAATTATATAAAAAAAAGAGACCAGATATTACAAGAAGCAAATATGAACAAGTTAAAGATAGAGGGTGCAGAAATTAGAATTCTAAAAGACATTCCCTGGCGGGTTAGAGAGAAGTGGAAAAATTATAATATATTGGCCAATCTACTGAGAAAAAACCAAATACAGTATAGATGGTTGATGCCAGAAGGGGTGCTGTTTACACACAAGTCTAAAAGATTCAGGATTGACTCTATTTTCAAATTAGAACACTTTCTAGAGGAGGAAGGAGAAGATCTAGGATGGCAGAAAGGGGAGGAAGAAAGAGAAAGAGAAGAAGAAGACGAGGACGAAGAAGAAGAGGAAACACAACCAGATATACAGGCACAAGTAACGGATATAGAGAGACTCAAGGACGATAAAAAGGAGAAAAAGAGACAACAACTAAGATTTAGAACGGAGTTGCAAATTCGCACAAGACTGCAAATAAAAAACATAGTTGCTGCAAAGGACAAGAAACAAGATGTCTAAAAAAAATAAATTTAATATCTATTAATGTAAATGGATTAAATTGCCCACAAAAAAGAAGAAGATTTCTACACCAAATTAGTAAAATGAATACAGATATTACGTGCCTGCAGGAAACGCACATAAAGGAAGAACAGACGAAATGTTTAGAATATAAAAAATTAGGTACACCTTTTATTTCATCGGATAAAGTTAAAAAAAGGGGTGTAGTGATATACGCTAAAGAAAAGCTGTGCCCGGAATTAATCTATAAATCTACAGATGGAAGAATAATAATAATAAAGATAAGAAGAAATAGAAGAGAGATGTGGATTGTAAACATCTACGCGCCAAACCAGAACCAAGAAAATTTCTTTAA
>NW_015187987.1:0-961 GCF_001447785.1 Gekko japonicus
GAGCCCAGTGTTCCTGGATGCATTTGAGGCATCCCGTAAATGTGACGGGTAAAGACTTCAGGTCACAATAAAAATAAATAGTTCTACACACCACAAGGAGTTAATCTGTGACACTCGATGTCCACTAACTCTGATGCCTCCAAAAGGAGATTAGACAAATTCCTAGAGGGCAATTTCTCCCATTAATTAAAAAGTTCATATCTCACCTTCCTTCCTTAAAAAGAAATCAAGTTTCCAGGGTGGGGTTATCAGTGGGTTTCTTTTCTTTCTCCTTAGATGTAGTTTCCCTTCCCATTTTCAGTTATAGTTTGTAGTTTTGTGAAAAAACCAATAAAAAACTCCCCTCAGGGGGATTACGGGGGGCAATAATATTGGGGAAATTTGGCTTCTGTGCCTGTGCTTAAAGGGGCACCTGGCAGGCCACTGTGGAAAAGAGGATGCTGGGGAAGGGGTGGCGGCCTGTCGCACGGCACTCCCAGCAACTTTGGGGAGGGGCTTGGGACAGATGTGATGTCATGTTGATGTTGCGTCTGGCTGAAAACCAGGTTGGGAGGTGAGCATACCAAGAAGAAGAAGAGAAGAGATTGGATTTATACCCCGCCCTTCACTACCCAAAAGTGTCTCAGAGCAGCTCACAACCTCCTTTCCCTTCCCCTCCCCACAACAGACACCCTGCCCTGTGAGGTAGGTGGGGCTGAGCGAGCTCTTGAGAGAAACTGCTCTATTTTCAAGAACAGCTCTTGTTAGAAACGCAGTCATGTGACCCTCGAGTCTCCAGATGCCTTCAAGTCACGTCCGGTCCGAATGTGACGGTGACGTGTCATGCGACGTCTTTCCCTCCTTGCAGAATGAACACAAGTCTCGCAGAAGTCTGAAATCTATTGGCCGCATTTATAATCCCTGAGGCTCATGCGTACCGTGTGCTTCTCTTTTGCCTCTCCCAGAATCCAGTCAAAAGTGT
>NW_015187988.1:0-950 GCF_001447785.1 Gekko japonicus
CATTCTAGTTGCCCTTTTCTGCACTATTTACAATGCTATAATATTCTTGCTGAGGTGTGGTGACCAGAATTGCACACAGTACTCTAAATGAGATCGCACCACCATCGATTTATACAGGGGCATGATGATACTGGCTGATTTGTTTTCAATTGCCTTCCTAATAATCCCCAGCATAGCGTTGGCCTTCTTTATTGCAGTCACACACTGTCTCGACATGTTCAGTGAGTTATCTACTACAACTCCAGGATCTCTCTCTTGGTCAGTCTCTGCCAGTTCGGACCCCATGATGTATTTATAGTTAGGGTTTTTGGCTCCAGTGTGCATCACTTTGCACTTGGCCACGTTGACGCCCACTCGCCCATCCTCGACAGATCCCTTTGGAGGCCCCCCCTGTGATGTCACTGCCCCCCACAGTTCTTTTAGGGACCTAGCATAGCAAGGCCTCCCAGCCGCCCCCCGGGAAATTGGAAAGTCTACACCCCTGAAACTGGGAAATGTCGGGGGGGGGCAGCTGTACAAGCTTTGGAAGAGGGGGGAGCCAGTTCTGTCCTGCAGTATTCAGTCCAACTGTGTTTATTCTCCAGCAAAGATCACCAGAGATAACTCATATGCAAGCAACGTCAGTAGCATGTATCTATCTTCTGTTCTTCAGCACTCCGTGCCAGAGCCAAATCCATGGGGAAGGCACACACAAGCACCATGAAGGTCTTCCACATCTACATGCTATAAGGTCGTTCCTGTGCCAGTGGTCTGAAGTGGGGTGTCATCAGGCCGCTGACGGGGCTCGCTCTCCTCCGTTTCCTTGGAAGCCGAGTCAGCTGCAACTGGAGGTTCCTGAGCCAGGGCCTGGGGGCAGTAACAGACTAGCGGAGGGTGGGTCAGTCCAGGCAGGGGTGCTGCCCACTGAGAATCTTGCCCACAAGGGACTGAGGAGAGGACTGGAGGGCCCC
>NW_015187989.1:0-939 GCF_001447785.1 Gekko japonicus
ATGTTAAAATAATTAGCACAAATAGAAATTTTATAAAGTTAGTTAATAGGTAAATAAAGTTAATTTATAGACGATCGTTGTAGAATGCTTAATTAGGAGAAAATTGGCTTGGTTAGTAATAGAGAGGTAATAATGATAGATTGTTATGAATATGTAATTTTATTGTTAGATATATAGAGCTAGGATTGTTAAAATTGCTAATGTAAAACATAGAGTTGCAAAAATAATAATGGTCCATATGGTGGGGAAATTAATCTATATGTAAGAGGCGATCTAAGAGATAAGATGTTGTTACTACTACTCTCATGTATGTGTGTTTGTTTGTTTGTATGTTTGTTAAAAATAATAAAAATTACCCCCCTCCAAATAAACAACAACCTTGCCACAGTGTTTTGCACTAGCTGCAGCCTCCGGATTTGTGACAAGGGCAGCCCCATGTAGAGGGCATTACAGTAATTCAATCTTGAGGTGACCATCATGTGGATCACTGTTGCCAGGTCACTGCATTCAAGGAAGGGAACCAACTGCCTAATCAGCCGAAGATGGTAAAAGGCTGACTTGACAGTGGCTGCTACCTGGGCCTCAATTGTTAGGGAGATGTCTAGGAGCACTCCCAAACTCCTAACCTCTGGCACTGGCATGAGTGGTGCCCCGTCAAAGTGATAGTTGGCCGATAGTTGGCCAATTAATCTGCAAATGGAAACACAAAATCTTGACAATGTAAAAAAATTGGGTTGCAGCCATCCATAATGGTATGTACATCCAGTAAAAATGGTTAAGACTTAGAATCCCTATATTCATTGGTTTATGTTTATCAAGTTATTGTTCAGTTTTATTGCACAGTATTGTCTGTTCACAGCTCCAGTGTATCACAAGTGGGGGACCAGCATGGACTTTTAGGGGGCATCTCATTGCCCCCTGTATTCCCACTTTTTCCTC
>NW_015187990.1:0-979 GCF_001447785.1 Gekko japonicus
CAATCTCTTCAATCTCTTCTTCTTCTTCTAAAAGAGGCTGCGAGAGAGTGACTGGCCCAAGGTCAACCAGTCAGCTATATGGTACAGTAGAATCTCAGATCTCCCAAGTTCTCATCCAACACTCTTGAGAGCCAGTTTGGTGTCGTGGTTAAGTGCGCCGTACTCTAATCTGGGAGAACTGGGTTTGATTCCCCCCTCCTCCACATGCAGCTGCTGGATGACCTTGGGCAAGCCATAGTTCTGGCACAGCTGTCCTTGAAAAAGAGCAGTTTCTGTCAGAGCTCTCTCAGCCCCACCTACCTCACAGGGTGCCTGTTGTGGGGAGGGAAAGGAGTTTGTAAGCCGCTCTGAGACTTCTTTGGGCAATGAAGGGCAGGGTATAAATACAATCTCTTCTTCTAAAAGCAAAATAAGGAAGACTAAAGCCCTGCATAATTATCAGTACTGTGCTGTGAAAGTGGTTTCAAGTAAGCTTGTAAAGTTACCAATATTGGTTACAGGAAACGCGAAGAAGAAAACAGAAGGAAAGCCACCGAGTTGCAGAAAGAAATCAAGAACTTCAAGATCAACGGGATCCCATTGCAGCGGCAGGATCAGCAGTGCCTTTTGGGAAAGGAGACGGAAAGAAGGTTCCACATCCCACAGCGGTGCCCCGTTCAGCAAGGTGATGCTCATAAGAAAAGGCCATCCTCCAGCAGCACTTTTCGAGACCAAGCGGAAAGAAGCCGGAGGGACTCAGCTATGATCTTACTGAACAAGGAGGCCACCAGGAACCAGTGCCACTCCACAGAACAGCTCGGTGAAGATCACAGAAGAAAAAAGGGTTGGTCATCCCTGTATTGCCTTTGGTCAGGGCTAGAAGTCTGAAGGTGAGCAGGTGGTCAGTCAGGGGAGAGGGTAAGAGAAGAGGTCAGTCTGCCTGAGCAATGGATTGTTCCGGTCAAGGAGTCAGGCTGGGCCCTGATATGGATAGCCAAGG
>NW_015187991.1:0-926 GCF_001447785.1 Gekko japonicus
AACTAAGACGGGAACTTGAGGAAGTAATTCAGGAAATCCCAGAGATGGTGCTGCAAGACCTAAGGGCCGAGGGAGAGGCACAACAGCCGGCTCCTGCTGTTCCCCCCCTCGACAAGCACCCCTGGAACCAGCACCCCAAAGACTGGGACCGCTGGGACCTCCGGACGTGCCGGTGCCAGTGGAGGGGCCAGCCCCGGTGCCACAGCCAGGCAGTCCAAAAGGTCCCCTGCACCATGGCCTGAAGGACCTGATCGAGGCAATGTTTGACGGGGACCCGGAGGAACTGTCCTATTTTGTGATTCGAGTGATGAAATTCGTGGAAAGATGGGGCCACCTGTTCCCGGACGACAGCAGTTGAGTGGATGCTATTGCTGCCCAGTTACGAGGAGCTGCCGTGGCGTGGTATGTGGGACTACACAACGCGAGGGGCCCGGAGCTAGTGAGCCTGGACGCTTTTATGTGGGCCCAGTTTGAGGATCGGAATGCCGGGCCGAAAGCGAGGGCATTCTTATGCACCCTGAAGCAAGGGAAGCGGTCAGTGAGAGAATACTTGTCGGAATTTAAATTGCATGTGGCCAAGGTCCAAAACTGGCTGGATCAGGTCTTAGTGGAGTTGTACCGGTTGGGGTTGAACCCAGAGACCCGTGAAATGGTCCTACGTGCAGTGGACCTGATCTCCCTCCTAGCATGGATGCAAGAAGTGGAGAGTGCGGAGACTCGCTTCAACACCCTACGCCTGGACATTGCGGCGGCGGGAGGAAAGCCCAACTCCCTCCAACTGAAGGTGAAATCTGCATGCCCGGCTGAGTCTACCAGAGAGCAACGGATGAGACAAGGGCTCTGCCTAAAGTGTGGGGAACGGGGCCATTTCATGGCCAACTTCAGGGGATCAAGCCTGGGGAAGCTGGCGCAATCGGAACCAGCCA
>NW_015187992.1:0-1079 GCF_001447785.1 Gekko japonicus
CAGACTAACGCGGCGACCCATCTTGATCTCTTCAGGTATGTCTTCAGATACTTCTTCTCTTCAGGTATCTGATGAAGTGAGCTCATGAAAGCTCCTCCCCTGCCACAAAACTTGTTAGTCTTTAGAAGAGAAGAAGAAGAAGAAGAGATTGGATTTATACCCCCCCCTTCACTACCCAAAGGAGTCTCAGAGCGGCTTACAAACTCCTTTCCCTTCCCCTCCCCACCACAGGCACCCTGTGAGGCAGGTGGGGCTGAGAGAGCTCTGACAGAAACTGCTCTTTTTCAAGAACAGCTCTTATCAGAACTACGGCTTGCCCAAGGTCATCCAGCCAGGTGCAAGTGGAGGAGTGGGGAATCAAACCCGGTCTCCTTCTGAGTTCCGTCCTTGTAGTGTGCTGTGTTAATTTATATACCACCCTGATCGTTCTGTTAAAAGACATTACAAAAATGTTATCAGTAACATTCTTTGATCTGCAAACAACAGGTGAACTGGAAGAAAAAGAAGAAGGAAGAAGGAGAAGGAAGAAGGAGGAGAAGAAGAGGAGGAGGAGGAGGAGGAGGAGGAGGAGGAGGAAGGATTTATACCCCACCCTTCACTACCCGAAGAAGTCTCAGAGCGACTTACAATCTCCATTCCCTTCTTCTCCCCACAAGAGACACCCTGTGAGGTCAGTGGGTCTGAGAGAGCTCTCTTGAGGACTGCTTCTGAGAGAACAGCTCTGAGAGAACTTGGGACTGACCCAGGGTCACGCCAACAGCTGCAAGTGGGGGAGTGGGGAATCAAACCCGGTTCTCCCTGATTAGAGTCCGCCCTCCTAACCACTACACCGAACTGGCTCTCTGGAGCCAGTCTGGAGACCAGTCGCAATCACAGAGGTCTCCAGTCCCCACCTGGTGGCTGGCAACCCTGTCGCAGCACAAAGGCACAGGGTATCTGTTGCCACCCGAAGGCTGAAGATTTCCCCTGCTGTTTCCGCAAAGCTCCGAGTCCTCCCCCCGGAGCCTTCCTTGCGCCACCCCCGTTTTGTTTCCTTTTATGTTTTTTTCCCTCTCCCCCGAAGGACAATTTTTTCATTG
>NW_015187993.1:0-923 GCF_001447785.1 Gekko japonicus
ATGTAATCATTTCAATACATTACATTGACTCTCTAATAACAAAACCTAAGGGCTTCACAATGTGAAGACTGCTCCACGCTCCAATAAAGCAAATGTTGTGAAACGAATTGTTTACATGGCACAGCATTTGTTAGCATGTGAGCGATAATGGAAGAGAATTTTCTACAGAATGATTTTGCAACATATCGTTACCAGCCCCTAGGTAGGGCCTGGAGATCTCCAGGAATTACAACTGCTCTCCAGACTCCAGAGACCAGTTTCTCTACAGAAAACACTTCTCTGTAGGGTGGACTCTGTGGACTCGTATGCTGCTGAGGTCCCTCCTCCCAAACACCACCCTACCCTGGCTCAGCCCCCAGATCTCCAGGAATTTCCCAAGCAGAAGTCAACAGCCCCACTTCACAGCATTTTGCCTCCTTTGTTCTGCAAGCCAAGGGCTTTGGACCCCACTGAAATCCTTGACAGCCTTCTGGTGTGTGAGCCAGGCCACAGTTCCGCACGCTCCTGTGCGATTCGTGAAAGCACGAGGGATACACTAAAGTTTTAAGTCTCTCTCCTATAGAAATTATTGAGATTTACAAGTGACTGAATTATGCCTTACTTTCCAGATTGCTTCACACTCATTCAGGGGGTGCATGTGGTGTTAATATTAACTAACCTCACAGCTGAAAAGGTGCACATGATAATGGCTACTAATGCTTGCTTTCACCTTACTCACACCGTGATCAAAACAGCTTGAATGTTAGGACAACATTCCTGAGTAGCCCCCTCTAAATACAGCCAATGGGAACACAACAAGTGTGAAGAAAATTCCTACAGCTCATTTCCAGAGCAAGGCGTCCCACAGCAGTTACTTGCTTGTCAATAGCTTCCCCTTTTCAGATTGCAGGCCTGCTTTTCACAGGGTGTCTGTTGTGGGGAGG
>NW_015187994.1:0-912 GCF_001447785.1 Gekko japonicus
TACTGCTCATTGGTCAAAAGACACACACAATAGTAATGATCACTAATGAATATTTTTACTGCAAAAGTAATGCTGTGAGTAACCAACTTGATTTTGTAAGAGTTTTTCAGATGTATAAATCAAATTATGAGCCTGCTGAATTTTTCGCTCATTGACTGTCTTACTTAATAAAGCCATCAGTCGCACTTCAAGTACATCTAGTGATGGTCGGACTTCCCTTGGTTCATATCATAATTTGGTCATCTGCAAATGCTCTTTGAAAATATGTTTTCCTTAGATATTTCTAAATTGGCTTGCATCTTGTGTGTGTGTGAGTGTATTTTTTCACACTGCCTGTTGGGAACTATAGCTCAGGGTTCAGGCAGGGAAGAAAGCACCCCAGCAGCCATGTTGCCTAGATAAACTTCACACTTTAATTTCTCTCTCCACCTGCTTGGACTCAGAATCCCCCCAACCCTACACTTATCGATTTCTGATTTGCTTTCTTTAAAGGCCACATTTACATACATTATGAATGCCCTGCCCCAGGAGGGATACTCTTTTCTGACTTGAAAGTTCCTGGTCAAACTGAATGAGCCAGTCAGGTCAAGGGTATTGTTTTGTAAATTACTTTCCTCCTTTTAAAAGCTCTAGTCAGTTTCAGTAATCAGAGACATGTCATGGGAATCAACTTTGGAGCAGGTACCACCATGGCTACTGGTTTGGAGAGTTGAGTGTGATGAATGCCAACCTTGCAAGGGCAAATCATTGTGATTTTTCTTCATTTAAATGATTAAAT
Organism: Gekko japonicus; assembly: GCF_001447785.1. Taxonomy (NCBI): domain Eukaryota; kingdom Metazoa; phylum Chordata; class Lepidosauria; order Squamata; family Gekkonidae; genus Gekko; species Gekko japonicus. The sequence continues at coordinate 779 of NW_015187994.1, forward strand.
GAGCAAGAATTTCAAGGCACTTGCACCATGATTGAGCATTGCAAGCTGGGAAATATTTATTTTGAGCCTGTTGTGTCTTTAATGACTAGATAAGAATCAAGCCTAAAGCTCCAGGCATGATCCCAGTACACTGA
>NW_015187995.1:0-908 GCF_001447785.1 Gekko japonicus
AAATATAAAAAGTACTCAGACACGAAATATAATGCTTACGAATTATTTTCATGATCAGCAATAACAAACATACAAAACAATCTTAATACAAATCTTGAAATTCATTTAAATAAAATGTGCAAATAGGGATAGGTTCAAGTTCATGAGTCACAGAACAAAGGATTCAAGTGTAAATTGCAATTTCAAAAGTGCACTCATTACACCAATAGTACTTCAGGTGAGTAGAATCCTCTGTTCCTGAAGACTTAAAGTTCTGTTCATATAGCAGCTCTGGAAGTTTAGTTCTAGCTGATGGGGCAAACCGGTGTTGTGACGCCTCATTTCACCAAAGCTTAATCCAAGATGGAACTGCAACAGCTATGAAATACACATACAACCAGAAACCATTTTAACATTTTAAAAGAAAACCTGAATGCTGAAAACTACATACCTTAACAAGAACCAAAATTACTGCATAATAAAATATTTTATGTCATCGTGTTCTTCCAAATGGTTATATGCTTAATAGAGATTGAATTAACTACCATTCTTATATACCAAACAGCACTGCAGGTGTCTTTAATAAACATTCAAAAACTTCCCATTAAAGAGACAATTACACACAACATCCAATAGTCAACCAACATAAAGTATTCCATTTACACAAAGCAAGACAAATTCCCACTCCTGATTTCAACCATTAGGGGACATTGTATCCAATTTGAGAATCCTTTTCATTTCCTGCTGCAAGAGGACCCTGCAAACATCAACAGAATGAAACATATAAGGTATGTATCTGAAAATTACAAAAAATCGTAATGACTCTGGATCATTATTAAAATTTACAAAGTCCTTCACTAGAGGAGCGTCTGTCACTTTGTTCTTAATTCTAGAGTGGTGTTAAGAACATAAGTACATAAGAGATGCCA
>NW_015187996.1:0-921 GCF_001447785.1 Gekko japonicus
ATGTGCAGAGTTGTTCCCTCACTACATACGTTATGTGTAATTTATAAAGCAACACTTGTGTACATGGCATTGTAGAGAGATGCCTAGGCAAAGACAGAGTCCCTGACTCTTTGCTTCTGAGGAGCATGGGGTCTAAACTACACACCAGGGAAAATAACAGAGGAAAGGAGGGAAAGGAAGAGAAGGGGAGGAAGGAGGCAAATGTAGTTACATAGCTGTGGTTGGAGGTGGGAAATGAGAACTGCAGACTACCAGGAATGTAGGTTTGATGGAGCATGTGGAAGGAAGTGAGACAGAGGTGGCATCATGTATATGTTGGAACCTCCTCCTTGAATTTGAAAGTGTCTGGAACAAGGGAATAAACAGGTGAATTTAGCAGATGTGTGAGTTCAGCAGCATGGTGAGGAAGCCAGGGCACTAGTGTCTCCACATCCCTAAAAGGGTAAGCACACTTTCCACAAACAAATCTACATAAATAGGAAGTTTTATTAGAAGGTGGGGGGGATGGACTTCCGGTTTGGGCGACTCGCAAGCGGGCATGATCCATCGCCGCTCCAATGTGAGCGTCCTGCAAACGTGCCGATGAGGGGGGGGCAAGTTGATCTTGGACCACCCAGGCCCCCTGGAGGGGGGCGCAGCCTGGGGCGCGAGAGGTGCCTCTCCCAAGGTGGAAGCCAAAGGATTGAGGCACCTTTTTGCCTCTAAAGGCCCCCGCGGCACGGAGCCAGCATGGCACTAAGAGGCGCACACTGGACAGAGCACAAGGATCCTAAGGAATTATCTTCTCTACATACGCAACAAACACAAGTACAAACGTGATTGACGCTATGACCCAGCAAACAATCGATAAAACGCTAGCAGCAAAGCCATCCCAAAGCCCCAAACAAGGGGGAGGGGGAGGGGAATGCCCAATCCCAAAAA
>NW_015187997.1:0-909 GCF_001447785.1 Gekko japonicus
GGAAACAGTCCGGGGGTCCCAGAATTCCGTAACACTCACCTTTCCTACCTGGACAGGAGGTACGGCAGCCATTTCCACACCTCTGAAAAGATGACGGCTCCACAGCATCTCTTCACTGCCTGTTCCTGAGACAAAGGAGGAAGGAAGTGTGTTGGTTTGCTGGTTCCCTGCTTCACACACACACCCTTCCCAGGGTTGTGAAACCTTGCCCTGTGTTCACTCAACACATTTTAAAACAGCTTTCACTGTATTCTGGTAGAGGCAGAAGAGAGAAGAGAAGCATTTGGTACCCATGAGCCTCAGGGATTATAAATCCGGCCAACATATTTCAGACTTCTGTGAAACTTGTGTTTGCTCTGTGGGGAGGGAAAGACGTTGCATGACACGTCACCGTCTCACATTCAGAAACAGATGTGACTTGAGCGCATGTGGACACTCGAGGGGAATATGAGTGAGTTTTCAGAGTGTCTCTTGGCAGCCTCAATTCCCAACCAAGTTTCCAGCCAGACGCAACATCAACATGACATCACATCTGTCCCAAGCCCCTCCCCGAAGCTCCTGGGGGAGCCAGGCCAAAAACCTGCCATCCGTCCCCCCCAGCACCCTGTTTCCAACAGCGGCCTGCCAGAGGCCCCTTGAAGCACAGGCACAGAAACCAGATTTCCCCAATATTTTTGGACCCGAGAAACTACTTTTCAGAGCTCCGCTGCCCCAGAAGGTGGAGGCTCCTTTTATCCACCAGGCTGAATAGTTCTCCTGAGGTTTGTCAACCCACCCACCCCCGCAAATTGATTTCTTTGCATGAAAGGATGGCGAAATATGAACTTTTTAATTGATGGGACAAAATGTTCTTCAGGAATTTGTCTAATCTGCTTTTTGTGGCATCAGAGTTAGTGGACATTGAGTGAT
>NW_015187998.1:0-966 GCF_001447785.1 Gekko japonicus
ATAAATCCAATCTCTTCTTCTTCTGGCTACTCTGTGTGCAGGCATAGCTATAGCTGAAGTGTGGGGAAACCTCCACAGTTTCATATAGGCTGCAAGTCTTAGAATCACAGAATCATAGAATGTTACAGTTGGAAGGGACCTCGCAGGAACATCGCCGAAAGATAGCTCTTAAGGCAATGTCTAACAACTGCCATCTTTCCGGACTAAAATTAAGCAGGAATCACCCCAATTTTTTTCTTGACAGGTCAATCTCTTTTTCTTACTGAAGGCTTCCTCTAACCAAATGTACTTATCGTTATTTTACTTAATTCATTTATACCCTGCCTCCCTCTCCAATGGGAACCCAAAGTGGCTGACATCCTTCTCCTCTCCTCCATTTTATCCTCACAACAACCCTGTGAGGTAGGTTAGGCTGAGAGTAATTGGCTGCTCAAAGTCACCCAGCGAGCGTCCGTGGCTGAGTGGGGATTGGAACCAGGGTCTCTCGGATACTCGTCTGACACTCTTGACTATTTCATTCATTCATTCATTCATTCATTCATTCATTCATTCAATTTATACCCCGCCCTCCCCGCCAAGGCAGACTACTACATCACATGGGCTCTCAAAGCATGTCCAAAGTCCTCCTCCCACCAGCCCACCAACAACCATGAGAGGAACATCACCCGGGTTTGATTCCCCACTCCTCCACATGCAGCTGCTGGTGTGACCTTAGGTCAGTCACAAGTTCTCTCAGAGCTGTTCTCTCACGAGCAGTTCTCAAGAGAGCTCTCTCAGCCCCCCCTACCACACAGGGTGTCTGTTGTGGGGAGGGGAAGGGAAGGGGATTGTAAGCCACTCTGGGACTCTTTCAGTTAGTGAAGGGCAGGGTATCAATTTCAATCTCTTCTTCTCTTCTTCTAAATTTCATGGCTGAGTGGAGATTCGAATCCTGTTCTCCTTGGTCCAAGCCCGGCTGTTCACAGA
>NW_015187999.1:0-961 GCF_001447785.1 Gekko japonicus
AGCTTACTAATTATAAATTCATATCTTATGGTAGTTGATCAATACAAATTATACTAAATTGTTGATGCTTATATAATACTAAGACTGAAGATTCCAATACTAATTTGTAAAGACATTCAAGCCAACATCTGGCACCCGGTCATAGCAAAGTGCAAAAAAAAAGTGCTATCCTGTCATTCAGTTCAAGTGTCCTGTTTTCAGAGGAAATGCAGAAATTTCATGCGAATGCAGCTGACGGAGGGCTAGCTTGTGAAAACTCCATTTCAGGACTGGTACAAGTCTGCCATTCTAATAGTGGGAGATCTCCAGGTCCTACCAGTCAACTGCTGTGACTTGGGTTTATCTGAGGTATAAGCCACATGGGAGGAAGAAGAGATGGATTTATACCATGTCCTTCACTACCTGAAGGAGTCTCAGAGCAGCTTACAGTCTCCTTTCCCTTCCCCTCCCCACAACAGACACCCTGTGAGGTAGGCGGGGCTGAGAGAGCTCTCTCAAGAACGGCCCTTGACAGAACAGCTCTGAAAGAACTTGTGACTGACCCAAGGTCACACCAGCAGCTGCACATGGAGGCGAGGGGAATCAAACCCGGTTCTCCCGGATTAGAGTCCGCACTCCTAACCACTAAATGGTCCTAACCACTACACCAAACTGGCTTTCAAAGTGACTGGCATTGCCCACCTGGATCCGTGCTGCTGATGTCTTTGTTCTGGGCTCAAGCCAAGTTCCTGCATTGACCTAGGAGGTAATGGGCATACTTGGTTGGGGGCAAGAAAACACCCTGAACCAGCATTGACAGAGAGGTCACTTGACAGTTTCGCTGGGTGGGCAGCAGATGCCAGGAGCCTGTTTCCCTCTCCTTGTACGGCCTGGGTGACTCCCATCTTTGTTACATGCTGGTGCTTAGTTGCCCCGAGTCTTGTGGGAGAACGGCTGCTCCCAAGGGGACTTTCCTCTCTCT
>NW_015188000.1:0-904 GCF_001447785.1 Gekko japonicus
AGGTATTTCCCCACCCAGAGCTGGCAACAATATGCCCCACTGACTCCTTCCTTGTGCCCACCAAGCATTTTTAGTGGGGCCAGGCTGGGTTTTTGCTGACTGGTCACTGGAGATCTGATTGGCCTCCTCCGCAGCTTAAAGATCTTTGCTGTGTGACTGAAGCTAAGCTGCGGCAGCCATTTTGTGCCTGGCTCTTCCTTCTGTGGCTGTTGCTGAGCCCACCATGCTGTGTGAGAGTTCCAAAGGTGCTCACAGGCCGGGAACCCTTGAATTCACGTGTCACAATGAAAGGTTCTAACCTAGATATTTTTTTGCACCTTCCACGCTAGTTTTCTTTGTGGAGAGAAGTATTGTGTGAGCGGTCTGATGCAGGGCTCCCAACCCCCAGGTGGGGCCTGGAGATCTCCTGCTGTTACAATTGATCTCCAGACGACTGAGATCAGTTCCACTGGAGACAATAGAAAAGAGCAAGAGTCCGGCAGTATCCTAAAGACTAACAACATTTGTGGCAGGGGATGAGCTTTCGTGAGTCATTGCTCACTTCTTCAGATACAGCTAGAAAGTGAGTCCATCTGTCTTTATAACTGGAGAGTAGAATGATTTCAGATACCGAATGGCATTAGCAGGCAAATGACAATAGCAGGTGAACAACAACGGCAGGCGTGACTGGATTAGGTGTGATATGCAGAGGGGTAGGAAGCATGGAGAAATTAGCATTAGTAGGGAGACAGGAAACCTAGGTCTCGAATCAGTCCAGGAGGATGCATTGTCTTTGTTTTTTGTTTTTGATGAGTATTTTGTGTGCATGTGTGTGCGTGTGCCCGTGCACACGCCTGGAAGTCATGGTTGACTTCTGGTGACTCCTAGCGGAGCTAGGACATTTCAGAAAGGTGGCTTGCTATTG
>NW_015188001.1:0-911 GCF_001447785.1 Gekko japonicus
ACGGTGTCTATGCTGTGGTCCATGCTTTGAAGGCCATGTGGACATCCAGATTCAAATACAGAAATACCGTACCTGGTAGGCGATGGAATCTTCTGGATCAAGAGTGGTGGCAGGTGACATTCTGATCATACTTGTTTGTTAAATGTATTTATTGCTGAAAGTATTTGTACCTTCTATTCTCTGGGAACTTAAGATGGCTAACAAACAAACCATCAAAGGGACAATCTAGCACAAGATGAATCCTGGCATTTTGAATCCCTATAATGCAGTCAAATATTTAATGTCATAATAATAATAATCCCTTTACCAAATAATGTGGACTTGGGGTCAATTTCCAGCTGTAAATTTCCATCACCCTCTAAAAAGAACTGTCTGAAAAACTTTTAAAAGTTCCCTAAAAGTGAGGAGGGAACATGCCTGTTGAACATCCTACCATGTAATTTGCACAGTTACCTATATTCCCTGTAATCGGCTGTAAGGCACTCTGTGGAGGGCATGCAGAAAGTGACTGGAGCAGTGGCTTGCTGTGTTAAGCGGTGTTTGAAGCTTCCAAGACATTTTAAGGGAAATTCCAATTAAAATCCACCTCAGTTAACCAATCCAGAGATCACACTGGCATAGATCAGCATACTAATTAATCAGAGTAAACTAGGGAGATAACTTGTGAGTTAAAATGTGCTCACAGTTTCCGTGGCAACCTACTTCTCTATTAGCAAAGATGGATACAAGAGCATCCCCCAGTGTCTTTACTTACTCTCTCAGATATAATTTTCCCCCATCCAAAACTGGCAGACTCATTCCCCATTAGTTTCATCTTCTTCTTGTTGGGGATTCCATTTCTTCTTGGTCACCCTTATCCTCTTAAAGCAAAGCCTGACGTTCCTGGTTCAGGACATCCAGAGGAGCCTCTA
>NW_015188002.1:0-902 GCF_001447785.1 Gekko japonicus
GAGCACAGTCTCCCAGGAGCCATCAGCAAGTACCGACTTCCTGATGAGAAAGAAAGTCTTTCATCAGAGAGAAAAAAAGAAAGTTTCATGGATTGCATGGAATTTTCCGGGCACAGAGGCATTGACAGGGATGTAAACAAGATGGATTAGATGCACTGGTAGACAACAGCTAAGCCTGCAATCTGCAGACTATTTAACTGGCACGTCTGCACTTGAAAAGTCACCCCAAGGTAGTTTTGCACAGCTGCAGAGTGTGACATACAGGCTGACCTGGGTCACCCGTCACCACTGCAAATATAACCCTGTGATGAAATAATGTCATAATGCCCTGACCTGGATAGCCCAGGCTAGCCCGATCTCCTCAGATCTCGGAAGCTAAGCAGGGTCAGTCCTGGTCAGTATTTGGATGGGAGACACCAAAGAAGTCCAGGGTTGCTACGCAGAGGTCGGCAATTGAAAACCACCTCTGAATGTCTCTTGCCTTGGAAACCTTATGGGATTGCCATAAGTCAGCTGTAACTTGATGGGAAAAAAAAAAGGGAGTGTGATTCCTATATGAACAGCTGTCCTATGCTTACCATTGCTAGGTAAGATTATTTGTTACCAGATCATTAATTAGCATAGACAGCAGTGGCCATACAGCTGAAAGTAAGTTCAATCCCAGTGATTTTCAAACTGCATGAACTTCCTAGAAACTCTGAGATTTCTTGGAAGATCACTTACGGTAGCGAAGACAGCTCATCCTTTCCGACAAGCTTTTTCTTGCAATGTGGATCTGTATTAGCATCTTTGGGGGGGTAAACCGGGAGAGCAGTCCACTGGTGAACCACTGGCTGATTTTTGTGGTGGAAAGTGCTGTCAAGTTACAACCGGTTTATGGTGACCCTGTAGGGTTTTGAAGG
>NW_015188003.1:0-901 GCF_001447785.1 Gekko japonicus
GTAAAGTGGAGCATATTTGGCGTTCATGCATGTACATTCTCATGCAGCCCGACACAGTTTGATTCTCCTCTCTCATCCTTGCTGTGCTACTGCTCCCCACAGCAGGCAATTGTTTAAAAATTTATTTCAGTCGCAAATCATATACATTAGCCATAAGTATACACTTTAAAAAATCTTATTGATTGGTTTTCATCTAAGTAATTCTTAGCAACATTAATGGCTGTTAATCTGTTTGGATCAGCAAGTGTTTTGCACATGTGCATGCAAAAATGTTCAGCAAACAGTCAAACAGTTAAGTCAAACAGTTAAGTCTAACTGTCAAACATTTTCACAGTCACATTTGTGGCATCCATGTTAATCATGTTAGATTCCTTATAATTATTACTGTAGAAGCAATAGTATTAGGGGCTACACTCAGGACCGCAGAGAGCCACCATAGGCCCCTGGACAAAAATTCCACCTGCCCCTCCATGAGCCTGTTCTGAAACAAATATCATAACAAAACAAATCACTTGGCTTTCTGTTACTGTGGATAGAATAATCCCTGTTACCTGGGCATAAGCCCCAATAAATTGAGAGATCAGTCTCTCTCAAACAGTACTAAACTGCAAAAAGACATCAAAACTATTTCTACAAACTAGAAACAAACAAACAAAAAGCAGACTCACAGGATGCTTAAAGGGGGAAGGGAAATTAGCGGGATGTGAGAAGTCAGTTTCATTGTCCAGAGAGAGGAGGCAGGTGAGCCAGATTTACAGATGATGTTGTCCTGGACCTGTGCTAACTTTAAAAAGTTATTCGAGTCCCTGGATGCTAAAATCCAACTTGTTTCAACTCTTTCTTCCCATTCCATTCTATTTAATCCGCTTCTATCCTACTGCTGCCTCCTTAGAGAGGAAAA
>NW_015188004.1:0-1012 GCF_001447785.1 Gekko japonicus
AAGTATAACCTTTCTAAAAAAGTGTGTACGGCTGTGGGTTCTGACAGATATCTGGTTGATACAGCAGCGTTTTGCCCAAGCATAGAAGAGTAATATTGAGTGCAGTACATAAATCTCCCAAGAAATATATTGCAAAAAAACCCAGTTAAACTTACATTTATTCAAGTCGATCCAGTTCACATTCAGGTTGCAGTCAGGAGGAGGAGGAGCAGATTGGATGTGAAGAGAGGGAGTGGACAGAGGGAGAGAGAGAAGGGGCCAGAGGGCAGCTCCCAGGTGAAGACAAAGAGCGGCATCCCGTTCAAGGAGGTAACACCCAGGGGTCATTTCCTGCAGGAGCGCACAGGAGCGGAGCTCCGGCAGTAAAGAGCCCAGGGGGCGGGCACATGCAACAAGCCCCACCCCCTGCTCCAAGCAGCCCTCAGTCAGAGCAAGAAGCAGCCAGGTAAGTTGCAGAGCTCCCCCCAGTCCCCTGGTCCAAAACAGTCCAGTGGCACCTTTAAGACCATGTCTTATTCAGGTACAAGCTCTCCCTCCTCTGCGAGGACAGATCTGCACGTCCCCCCTCCCGATAGCTAGCAATCCAAAACAGTCCAGTGGCGCCTGAGCAGTGGGTGTTGCCTTCTGACACACTTCCGGTGACGTCAGGGGGTGTGGCACATGCAAATGAGTTATGCGAATGAGTTATGCTAATGAGCTCCTGCACCGCTTTTTCTACGAGATGACCCCTGGTAACACCTATACAGATTTAGAGTGATGTAGCGCTCCCCCCCAGTGTCCAGGCATGCTGAGCCGCTCACTCCAACACACTCTATGGCATTATTGGCCACTGAGATTCCTCCCCTCCCCAAACTCTACCTTCCACACCCCCCTCAGGCTTCATCCTCAATTCTCCAGCAATTCCACAGCCCAGAACTGGCACCTCCCCTTCCTGCTTTTGGGTGGTCCGTCAGCCATGCTCCCAGCGGCCTGTGCCGCCTAGCGCTGCCAGAGAAGGGCATGTACGGGTGGT
>NW_015188005.1:0-897 GCF_001447785.1 Gekko japonicus
CTCAGCCAAGCATGCCACGCCCCCCAAATAGAGCTATATATTACAATATGTTTCCTCTTTTAAAGTTTGGTACCATGTGACAACTGGTTTTTTCCATGTTTTTATGTAGTATAACTGTACAATGTGTTAAAATTTGAAACTTTTTCAATAAACAGTGTTTTTTTAAAAATTCACAAAATGTTTTCTTTTTTGATGTTTTCTGAATTGTCATAGTGAGTGACAAAATTGTTCAAAAGTCCAAAATCATGACTTCAGGATGATCTTTGAACAGATCTCTCATGGGGTTGGATCCAGTGGAAAATGTCTATTTGTGCAAGATGAGGTGCTATGAGTTTCTGGGCTCTGAAATATATAGTAGATGTAATATACAAGTTCTCATGAGGGCAGAACTGTGCAGGATCTGTGTTTCTACTTGGGCATCACTGGATCCAAGTAACAGCTTTCAAAAGTTTCAATTATGTAGGATAGCAGTGCATATGGGTTCTTTCTTTCTTTCTTTCTTTCTTTCTTTCTTTCCTTTCTACCTTGGACTTTTAAAACACGTGCACCTGGGTACAAAATATGCCATTCCAAAGGAACATTTTTGCCAGTCAGAAATTCAGCTGTGCAAAGTTTGTGCTATTTTAGTGGAGGTAAAAGGTGATGGATAATAAATTGAAAAGAAAATGATCAGTCCAGGCTCCTCTTGAAACAAAGACCTGGGCTGCGGTCACACAAACGAAATAATCCACTTTCAATGCACTTTCCAACTGGATTTTTACTGTGTGAACTGGCAAAATCCACTTTTACTTAGCGTGTGTGACCGCAGCTGAATCAAACACACTCATTTCTCCAAGGCAGTCCCTGTAGGCATCACACAGAATGTTTAACATCATTCCATAAATGCAGGGACCCCTT
>NW_015188006.1:0-891 GCF_001447785.1 Gekko japonicus
GAGCATTGCTGGGGATCCCCCGGAATGACGGAATGAGGGACGGATGCTTTGGAGAGAGGACTCAAGGGCCTTGCTTGGATGCCCCCATGGAAGTCCCTGCCCTCCTCAAATCTCCAGCTGGCAACCGTACCCCATCCCACGCCAGTGTATGTGTGTGTGTGTGGGGGACCGGTGGCAACCCTAGCACAAGAGGGTCCCTTTCCTGACAAGTCATAGGGATCCCTGGCCTCCAGGCGGGACCTGGAGATCTCCCGGAATGACAGCTCATCTCCAGACGACAGAGAATCGGCTCCCCGACAGGAAACAGAACAAATGTAGAGTCCAGTGGGGCACCTTGAAGACCCACCAAGGTTTAGTCAAGATATGAGCTTTCGTGTGCCAGGCGCACTTTGACAAATACTTATGCATATTTGAAAATACTTATTTGAAAATACTTCTCATACTACTTTGAAATTTCAAATACTCGTTTGACAAAGTGGTGCTTTGATGCTTTGGAGGATAGACTCTGCGGCACTGTACCCCACTAAGGTCCCTCTCCTTCCCAAGTTCCGTCCCCAGATCTCCAGGAGTTTCCGCAACCTGGATTTGGCAACCCTACCCCCCCCCGCAAGTCTCACCAGGTCCTTGCTTGTATCTACGTCTACTCTTGCCCAAACAGGCTTCCCTTCCCAAGGGAGTTTCACCTTCTGCAGTTCTCAAACAGAGAAGCTTCAAGGGGAGATTGCAACAGGAGATTGTGGAATCTGAGTTCATTCACAAATTCAGAACAATGGAACGCAACCCCCCCCCCTCCTGTGGGCAGGTAGGATCCTTTTCTCACAACAAATGTAGATTTTTTGCCCCCATGATTTCCCTTCTGCTCTAACCAAGCTGATTCTTCTTATTATTTAT
>NW_015188007.1:0-1018 GCF_001447785.1 Gekko japonicus
GCTCTCCTTAAGCACGAGCATTCTGTTGTCGACTTCCACAACTGGCCAAAAAAAAAGAAGGTCAATTTCCCATCATTCACTTGGATTTCACAGGTCACACCAGCGCTGCTGCCGTGCACGCCTCTTTCCCAAAGAATTTCGTGGCTGCCTTTTTAGCCCCGAAAGCTGTGGCGGCGTTGACCTCCGCCTCCACGGCCGTTAATGGCGTCGTGATCGTTTTCATTACAAGCTCCCTTTCCTGAAGTCCTCTGTCTTTCCCTTCGGCCAAAATGAGGCCCTGAAAGAGGGAGGAATCGTTTAAGTCCCACGGGTTTAAACGAGGACTTGAAGAAATCAAAACTTTTTTCCGGAAAAGGAAGAAAAAGAGCAGCTTAGGTCTCTCCGTTGATGATGCGCAGGCCAGAAGGGCGGGCGGGCGGCTTCGTGTGCGGCCTGCAGGTGATGTGGCAAAGCCATGGTGGGAAGGGAGGCTTTCTGGCTTCCTCTGTTCTGGCAGCCTAATTGTGCCGAACATCACAAATCCCTCATTAACTTTTACCAGGGGTCATTTCGTAGAAAAAGAGCTAGGGGAACTCATTAGCATAACTCATTAGCATATGCCACACCCCCTGACATCACCAGAGGTGTGTCATAAGGCCACACATCTCACCCCCAACGGTCCCAGCCGCCGGTGCTGGCCTTGCAGCTCCACTGCCGAGCCCTATGAGGGGCCTGGCGGTGGACCCGCAAGGCCGGCGGGAGTGCAAGGAAGCCCCGCGAAGGCCCTCCCTGGCCCCAGGCAGGCAGGGGTGGGGAGAGGCAGGGAGGAAGCAACTTACCCTCCCTCTTCTCCTGCCTCCTCCTGGCTGAATGAGGGCCGGAAGCGGGGCGGCCGGAAGCAAGGGGCGGGGCTTCGTCATGTGCCCCACCCCCCGTACCTCACCCGGGGGAACTGCCCCCGAAATGATCTCTGACTTTTACCTTTTGAGCTTGCATGCTTCGCTGGGTTGGGCGACTGCTTTTTCCTCCTGGCGACACA
>NW_015188008.1:0-909 GCF_001447785.1 Gekko japonicus
GGAGGCAGCTGAAGATGGTTTTGTTTAGGCCAACAACTGTGGCTTTGAATTTTGTTTTTTATGTATTTGTATGTACTCTGTTTTAGCAAAGACCAACAGAAAACAACGGTGAGCTGAATTACCCGCAAAAACATATACAAAAGGAGACTTCAACAAAGTGAAATGCACATGTAATCAAGAATTATTACAGTTGTTTTCTGTTGGCCTTTGCTATTTCTTGCTGTGTGCTGTACTGTTGGATTTGGTTGTACTCTGTTTTAGGCATTTAATTTATACTGTAAGCCGCCTCAAGCTCCATAAGGAAGAAAGGCAGCAAACCTTTTAAACAAATAAACAAACCTTCAACTGAGTCACACCAGGCTGGATGTGCTTTCCTCCCAGCCCCGTTACTCTAAATCAGGGGTGTCAAACATGCAGCCCGCGGGCCAGATCAGGCCCCCGGAGGGCTTCTATCAGGCCCGCAGTGGAACTGGCTGTCTCCTGCAAGAGTGCTGATGTTTGAAGCATGTTTTATTTTAAGTTAAAAAAAACAACCCTTTGTGTCTTTTATAAAGTTTATATCTCTGCTACCTGGCATTACGTTTTATGACACACATGGCCTGGTCCAACAAGGTCTCATTTATGTCAGGTCCGGCCCTCATAAAAAATGAGTTTGACTCCCCTGCTCTAAGCCCTTTTGCCCTGCAACTTTCATGTAGAGAGCACACACCAAGCTACAGTCCCTATGTAATAAGATGGGCCCACCGAAATCCAGCAAGGCACCACAAGAACATTCAACCCCATGGAGGCACTCTCGCTAAAGACATCTTGGGAACCTACTGGGCTATCCTTTGCTGGGCAAGTCCGCTGGGCAAGGTCACTGCAGGGGTGGGTCTTCGATGCCGCAGAGCTTGGAAATGCTGAGGAGCA
>NW_015188009.1:0-897 GCF_001447785.1 Gekko japonicus
TGCATTTTATCAGTATTAAGTGGTCACTTCAGAGGAAAAATGTGTACTGATTTTGTCAGACCACTTCAGGTAGCCCCACATTTCAGAGAACAAATACATGCATCTGAGCAGCCTTATGTTTAGTACTGGAATGACAAATTTGCTGCCATTGAAGGGACCCAAAGTTCTAGCCAGCCAATGATTTACTGAAGCTAAATTTGTTGGCAAATGTAGCACTTAAAACTGTATTTACTTAAAATGTCAAAAGCTGTAATTGTAAACCCATCTGCTATGTCCATTTGCCACTAATCGCTTCAGTTCATTTATTGACAAACCGTCCAAAGTGTCTATGGAACTCTGGGCATGTGAAGTCTAAAATAAAAGGAAAAGAGGAAGGCTAATCTTTTTAAATGAAATGGTGAGAGAGGCAGCCCTTTACTGATAAATTAACACATGACATTTCTTATACTGATTCAGACCACTGGTCTCTCTCAAAGTTGACATTCTCTACCATGACTTGTTATCCGAACCGGTCCAAATATGGTTCCGGGAGCCCAAGTCTGAGTTATCTACCACAGTGGGCGGGGCGTGAGTTCTTGCCCAATGTATACAGAGGTCAGATTGGCCAGTGAAACGCTCGCTATTTCAGGAAGTCAGACAACACACTAGGTTTATGAATAAATGTTGCCTTTTTACTAAAGCAGTTTCTTCAGACATACAAAAACAGAAGCATACAAGATTCGCTCAAGATCCTTAGTTACAATAGAATATGGAAACAATTAAAGCATGGAAAATAACAAAAGCATCAAATAAGGGGAATAACACAGCAGGATATCACTCATACTTATCTGTGGTTCCAGCTGAGAAGAAATCTCCTCGCAGCAGAAAGGGGGCAGCTTAAGGGTCAGTAAGCGAACT
>NW_015188010.1:0-914 GCF_001447785.1 Gekko japonicus
ACCTCTTTTTCTACATAATGACCCCTGATAAAAACATAAACTTGCATTTATTTCCTTATAGCGGAGATTGAGGTTCTTGGGATTCCAAGTGCTGTGCAGGAAATCTTAATGTATGATCTAGGAAAAGCAGTTGAATAACTCTAGGGATATGCTTTCAGCTTCAAAGGGAATCTTGCATATGGAGATGTTTTCGGCTTCTGGCAGAAAAATCCTGTGGTGCTAATATATTCTGTGCCCATGATTAGGTCAGACCTAAGTACATGCTGTGGTGGCTCAGAGGTTAAGATGCTGAGCTGCAGACCAGAAGGTCTGTAGTTCAGCAGTTCGAGACCCTAGTGCTGCATGATGGAGTGAGCTCCCATCCCTGGCCCCAGCTCCTGCTAACCTAGCAGTTCAAAAGCAAGAAACTGCAAGTAGATAAATAGGTACAGCTTTGGTGGGAAGGTAAGAGCACTTTGTGCACCTTGGCATTTAGTCATGCTGGCCACATGACCACGGAAATGTCTTCGGACAGCACTGGCTCTTCGGATTAGAAACGGAGGTGAGCACCGCCCCCTAGAGTCATCTCTCCCTTATAATAATTGAATAGTGGGGACCAACGTTCTAAAATGCCCGCCTTTAGTGTTTGGCCGGAAGAACTGCCACTCAGAAGACACTGGCTGGGTTGACTGGCTGCTTTGTGCAGACCCGCCCAGCGTTCCAAGGTCATTTGCATATGGAAGCTGATTGGTCTTCACTCCATTCCACACCTCAAACTCCCCCCCCCGCAAGGCAGTTGGAATTTTCAGTTGCATAACATACCTCATAGGGGAGAGGAGAATGATGTCAGCTGCCCTTTCCCTAGGCAGAGGCTGTGGGGGGGGGAGGGGTTGTAGGTGTAGAATGCTGGTTGGCTGCTGGTTGCCAGGAAAGGA
>NW_015188011.1:0-902 GCF_001447785.1 Gekko japonicus
ACCGTATTCTGCATGCTGTTGCTTGTCCTGGTTACCTTCCATAACATAGTAGGCGCTATGGGAAGGCACAGGTGAGGCAATTCCCTGCCCAGAGGCCTTCAGAGTCACATCAGATAGTGGGGTGAAGAGAGATGGTGGGACTATACACACTAGGGTTACGCCTGATGCCTATTTAGAGAGCAAAGTCTGAAATAATACAGAAGAAATCCTAGATGTGGCAACAAAGGAAAGATGGCATATGAGCTGAAACTCCTCTGGGCCTTATAGTTTTCTTGGCGGGGGTGGTGGTAATCCTAGGATGTTTTCAGAGCTTCTCCCTGATAGGCACCAGAACAAGTGTAAGCTAAAGCAGAAGCTACTTGACTTCAGCATATCTGTAGGGAGGAGGCTGTGTGAGTTTTAACTAGAGAACTACCTGGAAGATTGCAAAGTTATATTACACTAAAGTGCATACTTTGCAATCTGTATTAACATTCAGAGGGGGACCCTGACCCCAGACCGTGCCTAAACTTCTATACATGGTAGATTTTTTTTCTTCTGAATCATAGTTGGGGGTATATGTATGTACACAGGTGTTCTTCAGAAGCAGTTGGCTTGGGCAAGAAGACAGTAGCTGTTGCCATGGTGATCTCTTGGCTGGAGGATCTGAAGGGCTTGAAGAATGTTGCCAAAGGATGCTCATGGGGATGTTACTGTATAGAAAAGAGGGGAAGGAAGTATAAATGCAGAGTAAGCTATAATCATTACAGAAGCCATGCATATAAACTAAATCCCCCCCATTATCTAAAGGGGGGAGCTTACTTGCAACTGTTCTCAATAAAAGGGTCCCTGGTGCTTAATTGTGTGTAAATGCTATTATTGGGAGGGGGGAGGATAAACAGCAGGGGTCATTTCCTGCAGGA
>NW_015188012.1:0-913 GCF_001447785.1 Gekko japonicus
TTAACCACTACACCAAACAAAGGGGGCACGTCTTTCCGAGCCCGCTGCTTCAAGATGCTGCTGAAACTCGGATGCCTGTGAACTTTCCACCAGTCAACTCAGATCTTAATTGGTTAATCTCCCAACATAAAGGTTGCTGCTCCAGCTATCAAAGATTTTCCTTGTCTCTTTCGATGCTGATTGAATCCTCTAATGACACATTGTTGATGCAGGAAGAATATGAATATGGAACAGACAAAAGAGACGACAGGGATCCAAAGTGGCTTCCATCTGAAACGCGTCCAAAAATGCAGAGCTGCCGAGCGGTGGAAAACAAACAACGCACAATCTGTGTGTATACAACGTCGTGCCCCCACCAGTGCAGGATAGAAGTCACAGCTGGGAAGTTTGGAGGCTGCGGCTTGGGGGGGGACACTTCGGAGAAACACGGCAGTCCCCCGGGATTTGCCGACTGCCTAGCCCTTGAAACCCAGTGAAGAGAGCCTCCCCCTTCCAGCGATCCAAGCCAAACTGTCCCAGTGGCTGCCACGTAGATGGCAGTGAAGTGTTACAGGGTGTGGGGATCCAGATGTTTGGACTCAGATTTTGGGAGCTGGGGATCCGGGAGCTGCAGCTGGTACAAAATGCAGCAGCCAGGCTGTTGATGGGCCACTCCATACGAGAGCACATACAGCCTGCGCTGAAGGCATTGCACTGGCTGCCAATAGCAGACCGGATTCGCTTCAAGGTGCTGGTTTTGACCTTTAAAGCCCAAAAGGTTCGGGGGCCTGTCTACCTGAGGGACCGCCTTTCCCCATATAGCCCCCAGAGAGCACTGAGGTCAGGGTCGCAAAATTGCCTGATTCTCCCTGGTCTGAAAGACGCCAGCCTGGCCTCTACCAGGTCAAGGGCCTTCTCAGTGGTGGCTCCACAC
>NW_015188013.1:0-899 GCF_001447785.1 Gekko japonicus
TGACATCTTGTAATTTGGATGTGATGCCTTTGTTGATATACCCCAAGGTGTACCACTGGGGCCCTGCAAGACTAGGCTAACTAGAATTCGGGACCCATGGAACTGTTAGATCCCAGACAACTTCCTTAGGGCTATGCAAGCAAGATTCTTAGCTGAGATGTGGCTGAATAGGTTCTTTACAAAGATAGATTCAGGTGGGTAGCCGTGTTGGTTTGAAGCAGCAGAACAAAATTTGAATCCAGTGGCACCTTTAAGACCAACAAAGTTTTATTCTGGGTGTAAGCTTTCATGTGCAAGTGCATGGAAGCTTATACCCAGAATAACACTTTGCTGGTCTTAAAGGTGCCACTAAGACTCGAACTTTATTCTTATGTTCTCTTCTAAGACCATCATTCAGATAAAAAAAATTTAAAACACTCCCAACTCGCAAGCTCTCTTTCGGTTTTCATAACCCAGCAGGGCAGCAAAGAGGGTGCAATTATGTACAGAGCAATCATGCTGGGCGCATTGACTGAAAGACCTCCATCAACAGCCAGAGCAACAAGATGCAGAGAGGAATGGAAGAGACTAGTGGAGGGCTGCGAGTGGGAGCAGAAGGCCTCTTCTTTGATTTGCAGCACCGTGCAGGAACAAGCAATTCACAAATTGAGCTAGGGAACGAGAGACCTGCTACCAGTCTTGTGGAAAATTAGTAATTCACTAGGACCCCGAAGGATGGATCTTACAGAAGAGGCTGTCTGCTGCTTCAGTCAGTACCCGCTACTGCACAGGTCCCCAAACTTTTGAGCCTGCAGGCACCTTTGGAATTCTAACACAGTGTGGTTGGTGCAGTCAAAACATGCCTGCCAAAGGAGGTGGAGCCAGATACAAAATGGCCAATCAGAAGCCTTGCTAGGCAA
>NW_015188014.1:0-898 GCF_001447785.1 Gekko japonicus
AAGAATGACAGAAACAAGAACACATGGTGAGTTTCAGGGCTAACTGGGATTTGCATCCAGCTCTGCCTCATCGTGCCCTGAACTGGATGGCCCAGGCTAGCCTGATCTTGTCAAACCTTGGAAGCTAAGCAGGGTCAGCCCTGGTGAGTCCTTGGATGGGAGACCGCCAAGGAAGGCCAGGGCTGCGATGCTGAGGCAGGCCATGGCAAGCCGCCACCATTAGTCTCTTGCAAGAATACCAAAAAGGAGGAAAGGGGGGGGAGTACTTCATTTGATTAACTTCTGGAACTCAGTGCTACAGGATGAAGTGACGGCTGCTGGCTGAAATCACTTTAAAGAGCATTAGGAAAATTCGTGTGGAATAGTTCAGTCGGTGCATAGAATCTTCACGTTCCTCTCATCTCATCCTTCAGTATTATTTATGGGAAGAGTGGACAATGAAATCGACTTGAGTATTGTGCTTGTGTGATAGCAAGTAGGGTTTTCTATTCACCAACAGTTTATTTATGCAAGCCTGTTTTTAAAAAAATATATATATCACAGTAGATTTAAGCGGAATTCTAGAGATCACACTGGAAAATTAAAATATCAATTATTTACAGTGGTGAATAATTAACGATATGTACAAGACTTCCCAGTTACACTCTATCTGCTTATTCCAGAAAGCGAAAGAGTTCATCGTAATCACAGCAACCATTTCCATTTTGCTCATAGCTGGTGGGGCTATATACTAGGTTGTTTCCATGAATTTTCAGTTTTCATTGTAAAATAAAAGCGGGACACTGATCCGTATAAGAATGGGACTATGAGATTTTTAGCTGGCAATATCAAATGCTAACTATAAAGTGAAAAATAGACACCCTTCCTCCATACATGCACAGGGTACATCTGTCTGTCT
>NW_015188015.1:0-946 GCF_001447785.1 Gekko japonicus
GCGACTGAACAACAACAACAAAGCATGCTGTAGGCTCAGTGAAACACTTCTAAAAGGAGAATACAGTGCAGTCCAAAGACAGACAGGTATAAATCTCAGAGGGTCTCCCTTGGAAATGGTCAAGTTGCCAGTTTGGTGTAGTGGTTAGCAGCGCAGACTCTAATCTGGGAGAACCAGGTCTGATTCCCCACTCCTCCACATGCAGCTGCTGGTGTGACCTTGGGTCAGTGACAGTTCTCTCAGCTGTTCTCTTACAAGCAGTTCTCTCAGAGCTCTCTCAGCCCCACCTACCTCACAGGGCGTCTGTCCTGGGGAGGGGAAGGGAAAGGAGATTGTAAGCTGCTCTGAGACCCCTTCAGGGAGTGAAGGTGGGATATAAATTCAATCTCCTCCTCCTCCTCCTTCTAGACAGCCTGTTGTCCAGCTGGCCAACGGCCTCTTCCTGTTTCCCTCTGCAGGGTCAGCCAAGGAGCAAAGCCCATACCAAATGAGATCCGGCTGTGCCTAACTGCTAGTGCCGTGAGTACGGTTTTTTCATGGGTCTGGGCCAATCTACATGGATATTTGAAAAGTAAATTACCTTGTATGCATAGTTTAGTGACTTTAAATCCTCATTATTCTGTTAATCTGATTTTTGAGAACTAGAATAAAGCTTTAGGCATTGATTAACAATGGGGAAAATCAGTAGGAACCATGGGCTTAGCAGGGATTTAAGTAGTTAAAATTAGGAACTGAACGGTAGTTACCCTTTTTTGGAAGTCTGTTACAGTTGCTTGTAGGGATTCCCCTCCCCTGAAAAGTGACACAATCCTAAAACAGGAAGCCCACCTGATTAAACTGATTTTCTTTCACCAGGGCAATCAGGGATAATAAAGACACAGAGGGACTTGACATCATCAAAAAGGAACTGGAGACTTCATGGTTCTTTCTCTGAGTGCCTGAACTC
>NW_015188016.1:0-535 GCF_001447785.1 Gekko japonicus
ACATCTGTCTAAGTGTTAATCATCCAAATGTGAGATTTCATGGCTTCCTTAAGCAGCCTGTTCTACTAGAGAATTTCTGACCCCTCCAGGTAACTCTCCAGGTCTGCTGATGGGTGCAGAGTCTGGGAGTGGGGCAGTATCCATCCCTTGGTCTCTTTCCCATTCCATCTCTTACCCCTCCCCCTCGCTGCTGTTTCAGATGTGGGCACCATCCGAGAAGAAAGAAGCTACATTCCCAGAGGCAGAGGGAGTTTCTTTGGAGCATGGGCAGAGGGCGCAGGCCGTGGAGTGTGCCCAAGACGCCCTCTCCTGTGGTAAGGACTCATCGTGCCTGGATGCAGTTGGGGGTGATAGGGGAACAGCATGAATTCGATGGGAGAGTTCAAGTCAGGGGGGGAAAGTTAAATTCTTAAATACTTCTTCACCCAACACAGAGTTAATTTGCGGTACTCCGTGTCCACCAACTGTGATGCCTCTCAAAGGAGATTAGACAAATTCATGGAAGGCAATCCCTCCCATTAATTTAAATATACAC
>NW_015188017.1:0-875 GCF_001447785.1 Gekko japonicus
GCCAGTCCAGAGAGCTTCTCCTGCACCAAATAATTGCTCCGACTATCGGTGGATGGGAGCCCCCCTCCCTGCCTCCAAACACCAGGATGCCCAAGGCTCCTTTCTTTGCACTGTGAAGGGGGCATGGCTCAGTGGCCGGGCACCTGCTTTGTGTGCGGATGGTCCACGACTCAGTCCTCAGCCTCTCTAGCTACACGTATCAGGTCGGAGGCGACGTGAAGAGCCCTCTGCCCCAGACCCTGGAGAGCGGCTGCCGATCAGAACGGGCAGCACTGGCCTTGCTAGCCCAAGGGGCTGACTCAGTCTCTGGCAGCTTCAGGTGTCTTCTCCGGAAGGGATCGGTGAGATACGCATGGCACCCTACGCTCTAAAAACATCCCAAAGACGCACAAGGGCTGCCCCCACACTGCCACTGTCAATGGCCAGCATCCCCATGAGAGGACGGACTGAGGGGAGGGCTAAGAAGATAAATCCCCAGTTGGAACGGATCTAAACCCAGCACTTCAGAGGGTGACAAAAGGAAAAGGGGGCAATGTGGCAGACGGAGATGTCACATAGGGCTTGTGAATGGACGGGGGTGGTGGTTGGTGAGTATTTTTTTGTGTGTGTGTGCGAGCCTGGAAATCATGGTTGACTTCTGGTGACCCCAGTGGGGCTAGGAGGGTGCAGAGAGGTGGCTTGATATTGCCTGCCTCTGCGTCCCCCAGCCCTGGTATTCCTTGGAGGTTGCCCTTCCGGTTACTTGCCAGGGTCGGCCCTGCTTAGCTTCCGAGATCTGACGAGATCGGGCTTGCCTGCGCTATCCAGGTTTTGATTTCAGTATCTGCGAAGCTGAGCGGAGGGAATAGGCAGCAGTTCCATCCCAGCACAGCGGC
>NW_015188018.1:0-893 GCF_001447785.1 Gekko japonicus
GGGGATTCACACTGATTCATGAGTCTGCAATACTTTGAAAAACAAGGTCGGCAGAAGGCAGCTTCCTCGACGTTAGGGCAGAGTAGCAACTGAGCTCGCTTCAATTTCAGTGGGGCTTCTTCGTTGTGTGATTCATGCAATGTTCTTTGCTGTGCAGGATATTAGCAATGCGAGTGTCTTTATGTGCATTCTGATTGGACATACGTGGCAGGTGCATAGCAGACATTGAAGTGCATACAAACGGCAGAGGGACTTGGTCAGCAGAATGAACGAACCTGCTCTCACCCAGTGAGTGTGGTTTCTTAACTGGCAGAAGACTTGGAACAGGTAAAGGCTTTCCTAATGCATCCTGCCTGAAGTCTTTAAACTGAGATGTTGGGAGTTGAATCCAGGACCATTTGCATGTAAAAGAAGCTCCCAGATTATGCATTTACAAAGCTACCAAAAACCACTGATCCATCTGGCTCTGTAGGGTCAACTTGATCCTGCATGGGTGTCCAAAGTCTCCCAGTACTGTGAGCTGAGGTCCTTTTAACTGACCTGCTGGGTTTTGAGAATATTGGGCTCTCTCACTGGCCGAGTGGATGCTGACACAGATCCATGGCCCCTTTGTGTTGAATCATGGAGTGTTCATGCAAGTAGGTGGCTTTAAAACTCAGTCCTGTAAAATGTGCGTACCTGCCTGTTGCTCAGCTCTTTTTGGAGGAAAAATTGGATATTTAAAGACTGTCCTTCGAAGGTCTAGGGGTGTGTGTGTGTGTGTGAAGTGCCATCAAGTCACAAGTGACTTATGGTGACCTTGTAAGGTTTTCAAGGCAAGAGATGTTCAGAGGTAGTTTGCCATTGCATGCCTCTGCATAGTAACCCTAAACCTCCTTGGTGGTCTCCCATCC
>NW_015188019.1:0-872 GCF_001447785.1 Gekko japonicus
AAAAAAGTGGAAATAGTTTATTCTGTCTTGGGGGCAGTGTTGGATTTTAGACTAGGTCATGCCCCCCCACCGCCCCCACCCAAGGAATGAGTGCTAGCACTTAAAAATATGGTACTTCAAATGACGTAGATTCCCATCTGTGATGATGCTACAGACATTCCTGGCCTCTACAACAGCGGTTGTGCCTTTGGGGAGGCCGAGATGGGCCTCCTTCCCAAATTGGTTGCTACAAGCTGATCAAATTGGTTGCTACAAGCCCCCCCCCCCCAAGCTCCAATCAGTCTGTTCTGGGGGATATCATCCAATTCCAACTTGGGTGGCCCCCCCACACTTTTGGGCCTCATTTGCCCACTGTTTCCCTAACCACGCATGCTTCTCCCCCCATGTTCTGGATATAGTTGTGAACCTGGCGCTTGCTTGTAAAGATCCATATAGAATTTTCTCACTATTTTCACACTATTTCTTTCAAGTCTTCCATCCCGGTTTTTATTTCTTGCTTATCGTTCTTTAGGGCTATAATGGTTCTTTTCTCCTTTTCTTTCTTAAGTCTGTATGATAACCACTTTGTGGGTTTGTTAGCGTTTTCGAAATAATATGCTTTGGTGAATTCCAACTTACTAGCAATTTCTTGCGTTAATAATAGGTTTATTTGATGTTGTATCAGTTTTAATTTAATCATTGTCTCTTATATCCTCTTCTTTTTTTAAGTCTAGTGTGAGTTGATTCAATTTTTCTCTTTTTTGCCTTCTCTTCCATATATCTTGCGTCAAAAATAAACCTCTCAAATATGCTTTAAACGTGTCCCATATTATATTCAACGACATGTTTTCCGTTTAATTTACCTTGAAAAATTCCTTTATCTCTATCTTAAG
>NW_015188020.1:0-1031 GCF_001447785.1 Gekko japonicus
CTACAATTAATAGTTTTCTCCCATCTCTTATGCATCCTAAAGAAAGTTACCCATATGCAAATCAAGAATTTCCCAATCAAGAAAGACAGAATGTCCCTGACTTGGATAGCCCAGGCAAGTCCGATCTAGTCAGATCATGGAAGCTAAGCAGGCTGTCCTGGCAAGTAATTAGAAGGGAGACCTCCAAGGAATACCAGGGCTCGGCATGCAGAGGCAGGCTATCAAGCCACCTCTCTGAAAAACTGCCCAAACCCCCAGTACGGGTTGCCAGAAGTCACCATGACTTCCAGGCATGCAAGCACACACAGAGACAACAGATTCATCTTTTTATTGTTATAGATTTAGTTCATTTGTACTCCACCTTTCCTTCTGCCAACCTAGCAGTTCGAAAGCAAGAAATTGCAAGTAGATAAATAGGTACCACTTCAGTGGGAAGGTAACAGCGTTCCGTGCGCCTTGGTGTTTAGTCATGCCGGCCACATGACCACGGAAATGTCTTCGGACAGCACTGGCTCTTCGGCTTTGAAACGGAGATGAGCACCGCAACCCTAGAGTCGGATTCGACTGGCTTGTGGGCAAGGGGACCTTTTCCTTAATCCACCTTTTTCCTCCCCAGAGTGGACCTAAAGTGGCTTACACCATTCTTCTTTCCTCCCTTTTATCTTCACAACCACCACCCTGTGAGAGGGCAGAGACTAACAATAACCTGGAATCAGTCTGCCCATGCTTATGTGGGCAAAGCGTGACACTGAAATGAAATAGGAGATACAGGAATATAGTATGGAAAAGATTGTAAATCAAACCAGAATAATAAATTGCAAAAAAGGAGACCTCTTTGTTATTCATTATATCAGACAAGAACCTCAGAACTGACAGTCACAGTGTTTCTGCACAGAAACCCTAAACTTCATTTGAAAACAAAAAAAAACAGTTATTGTTTCCGTTAATTGTTTGATTCTAGAATGTTGCTGTTCTGAACTATAAAGAGGTCTTGTGCATTTCAATACAAAACTGTGATTCATTGCTTCTGA
>NW_015188021.1:0-891 GCF_001447785.1 Gekko japonicus
TGTTCACTTCGCTATAGTCCAAGCAAAAGTGGACGCTCCTGTCTCGCTCCTGTCTAGCTTGGGCACCAAAACTACCAGACTGCGCCAAGCACTTTGGGAAGGTTCAGTAATGTCCAGCTTCTTCATTTCCTCCATCTTTTTTGCTATTACCTCCCACCTCTTTTGACGGAGAGGTTGGCCCTGCACTCTGGCCACTTTCTCTACAGGTGTAATGATATGATTGGTCACAAGGGGAGTCAAGCTCGGCTTTGAGGAGAAGACTCCCGGGTACTCGGCCAGCACTTACCGCACCTCTTCCCTCTGCGTTGGCCTAAGGGCTGCGTCCAGCACCGGTTCCTCACCAGGCTGTGGGTCAGCCCACTACGGGAGGTCGCCATCCCATAACTCCCCCGGCTCATCGGCCTGGTGTCCTCCTTCCACCGCCTCCTCTCGGGCTGCTGCTTCTTCTGTCATGAAGAGGGTCCACACTGCACTTTGTATGAGAGGGGACACAAAATCTGAGTGACGTGGTAGGGCCCCAAACATGGGTCTCCATGTGGCTGGGCCATTGTGGCTCTCAATACCGACACCCGATCGCCCCCCTGAAAGGTGTGTAAGTGAGTACTAACATTGTATCTCTGCTTCTGGGCTTCGCATGCTTTCTCTAAGTTGGTGAGGGATACGCGGTGCACCTCAGCTAAACATTCCTGCAGCTTCATCACACTGCAGCTTCTTCACATATTCATTAGGGGCATCGCCTACTTCCATGTACCTTTGGGTCCCCTGCCCTTCAACCAGCCCTGATCCCTTGGGGTTGGTCCTCATATAACAACTCAAAGGGTAACACCAACACCCGATCTGCCCCCCTGAAAGGTGTGTAAGTGGGTACCAACATTGTATCTCCGCTTCTGG
>NW_015188022.1:0-881 GCF_001447785.1 Gekko japonicus
CTTGGGTTCACAGCACTGGGGAAGGGGTACTGAACTCTTTTATTTATTTGTTTGTTATTTGGTTTGATTTCTAGGCTGCCCTCCCCCAAGTAGGGCTCAGGGTGGTTCACAACATTCAATAAATACACTCTGTTGTTCTAATAATCATAAAACAGGTTTTAAAAAAATAAACAATCAAACTATTCCAGATGGGACTAAAATTTATGTCCTACCCTTTGGATGGGCAGAGAGGTGAAGGACAGAGGAGACCAGGTTTTGGTGTTGACCGTTGCTGTCCTCAACCAAAGGCCTGGTGGAACATCTCTGTCTTACAGGCCCTGTGGAACTGCATTAGTTCCCACAGGGCTTGGATGTCTTTAGGCAGAGAGTTCCACCAGGCCATCACCAGGACCAAAAAGGCCCTGGCTCCGGTTGAGGACAACTAGATAACCCTCAGGCCAGGGATCACCAGAAGATTCTTCTCGCCAGAGCATAATGTTTTTCAAGGGGTATGTCAGGATGCCATTCCATAACATAAGAACTTGAGACATGCCCTGCTGTATCAGACCAGTGGTGCATCTAGTTCACCCTGCTTCACACAGTGGCTAACCAGGTGCCAATAAGGGCCAACACAGAGAATGGAGAAGCTAAGCCTTGCTCTGGGTTGCTCCCTAGCATTAGTATTCATAGGTTACTACCTCTGCACTTGAAGGAGATTTCCTTTTTTGTTTCTTTGCTAGTAGCCATCAACGGGCATGTGGAACATTTTTGCTCTTGGTCCCTCCCCATCTGAAATGCAAGACTCTAGAAAAAAAGATTGGTGCTTTTATTGATGGTCTAACTGTGGCCTCTCATCTGACAAGCAATACAAGCACAGAAGTCTGTTTCCTCACATATATGCC
>NW_015188023.1:0-885 GCF_001447785.1 Gekko japonicus
GATGTAAACGTAATAAAATAAATTTTCCTGGCAAGTTGTTCTACCATTAATAAATGCTGGATAAGGCACCGAATGCCCGGGCCACCTGCAGTTCTCTCCCTTTAGATATCCGGCACAAACCAAAGAGAGAAGTGTCCTCTCTGGTCAGCCCTCCTGGCCCCACCTCCTAGCCCATCCCAGTGCCAGAGGGCTGCCCAAAGGGCGTATAGGCCATAGGCAGCAGCATGGGATTCTGCAGGCAAGTTCCGTCACAGGTAACAACCACCCTTGACCATCCTGCTCTCTCCCGCCTGTGGCACAACATGCTGGAAGAGAAATTTCCTAGCAACTTGCTTACTTTTTAATAAAAGGGATAATTATCAACCAACTGCCCATATCCAAATAAAGTCAAATCCTCTACAGTCACGTTCTTGGTAAATTCTGAACTCATCCGAAGTACCTGGACATTAGAAAGATCTCTATCCAAACATCCTAGAATAGAGGTTTTCAGATCTTCTAACTTAGCAGAACTTTTTTGGCTTTGAGCTGTCCGACAGGGAACCCTGACATGGGTGCCACAGCTATTACTTTATTACCAAGCATTCTCAGGAAGGCGCAGTCTGCAGGCCAGGCCTGTATGGCCTCACTGTTGCCCGGCTTGCAGAGATAGACAACACTGATCTCTTCATTGTACAACTCCTGATGAGTGTCTGAGGAACTCCACACAAGCTGCATCCACCCATCGTTGGATGCTGAGCTGTTAGACAAGACAATCCAGTTGCAAATGATTGCTACAGTGCAATATCCAGCAGTGTGTTGACTCAGCCATGGTTTGAAAACCACAGTTGGTGAGTCCAACCAAAATACTAACTTGTTTTTTTTTTGGTGATTTCATCTAGCTGCTGG
>NW_015188024.1:0-1088 GCF_001447785.1 Gekko japonicus
AGAATGCATGTTCTTTGCTTCTTTGCAGATCAGCAATGATCTCTCTGGTTCGGATGCCCAAGATTGTGGGATGCCGGGGACTGGCCAATTTAAGCGAGCTGCACTATTGGAGAAGCAGCTTTACTGCAAAAGTGGAACCCACTTGGTAGTTGCTAGAAGCAGCTGAATGGCAGCATGTTGAGCCACTGTAATAAAGGTAAAGGTAAAGGTTCCCTTGCTCGAAAGCCAGTCGAGTCCGACTCTAGGGTTGCGGTGCTCATCTCCGTTTCAAAGCCGAAGAGCCAGCGCTGTCCGAAGACGTTTCCGTGGTCATGTGGCCGGCATGACTAAACACCAAGGCGCACGGAACGCTGTTACCTTCCCACCAAAGTGGTCCCTATTTATCTACTTGCAATTTCTTGCTTTCGAACTGCTAGGTTAGCAGGAGCTGGAACTAGCAACGGGAGCGCACTCAATCCTGCGGCACACTCGGGTCTCGAACTGCTGAACTACCAACCTTCCACAGCCTGCAGTTCAGCGTCTTAACCACTTGAGCCACCGCAGCTCCCAACTGTAATAAAACCACTCCCTTTTTTTAATAGCCTAAGTTGGAAATAATTGTTGTGCAAAATCTTCTATACCACATTTCTTTTTTGTAAGTTGGCTTTAGATTTTTTTAAAAAATTTCCTGCATATCATACAGTCCATCACATGTCGGTTATAATTAAAACAGCACATCTGGAAATATTCAGCTAACTGCAGTGAGATTTTGTGTGTCCAGCTCAAGCAAACAAAAGACATGTGCTGTTTATTTGTTAGTTTATCTCGGTGACTGGTTTGCACTTGAAATTCTGTCCCAAAAATGAACCGTTTAATTGAACATGTTATTGTATCACATCTTCTACTGCAAGAGTTTCCAAAGTGGTGCCCATCAATACATTTCCTGGGGCCCACCAAGTGTTTTTAGAAAGCAGGTGGGACCAGGTAGGGCTCTTGACCAGCACGGCTTCTGATGGGCCACTGCAGATCCGATTGGCTGGGCAGATTAAAATATCATCATTTCAGCAGCAGCTGCCACCACTGTGATGGTGTAGTGGTTAGGAGCACAG
>NW_015188025.1:0-865 GCF_001447785.1 Gekko japonicus
GACTTAGCCATGTTATATTTTGCTTTAGATCAAGTAAATTATTTTTTTATATTGCAGATCTAATAGAATTTAAACTCACTGGAACAGTGCTGCTCAAGTGACTTTCATATTGATTAAATTTTACGTCCTTGATGAGCCGATCAAGCTCCAGTGATACTGTAGTCGGGATTTATCTTTCCCATCAGCTTCACATCTAAATTCAGGCTGGAAATGAATGTTGCTTAAGACGTATGAGAGTCTGACTCATTAGGATTAAGTTTAATTTAAATTTAAAATGTAATTTTGAAAAGTTTGATGTTCCATCAGTCTTAATGTTGATCAAAACTAGCTGCCTCCTGCCTATAACCTTCTCCCGATACCATAAGGTTTGTTCTGTGAAGGACTTCCGGTGGATGGCGGCACACTGAGCAGTCGCACCTCCCAGACCCCCCGGAGGTGAAACTGCGCGCAGGTGGAAAGGAGGGGGGCGATGTATCACACTCCCCCCCCGGAAACTGGCGAAAGCCTTCTGGCCAAGGGACTTCTGAGAGGTTGCCTCTTCCCCAACGCGATGCTGGGGAATCGAGGCGCTTCTCCGTCCTCATGGTCCCTCTGTCTGTGTCCGTTTGGAATTATTGACACTGGGCGGGACAAGCGCAGGAGATCGAGCGGTGGAAAATGAAAGTAAAAGAGGTTGGATGGCCGATAAATGAACGTGAGTCGGATGGAAGCGATTCATTAAACTAAAAAGAAAGCTCCCCCAAAACCCCACGGACTAGAGGGCAAAGCGAGCGGGGGAGGGGCCCCTCCCAAGCGCATAAACTTTAAGTGAGGTGGGGGGGAGCAGAAGCAAAGCGGCAAAACTGCTGGAAAGACTTACCAAGGC
>NW_015188026.1:0-874 GCF_001447785.1 Gekko japonicus
AGTATCGTCTTCTCTGATTAGTAACAGCTGTCATCTCAGGGAAAGATCCTTTTCAGCCTTGTTACATACGTAAGTAAGTGCTGTCAAGTTGCAGCTCACTGATGATGGCCCCAGCAAGTGGTTTTCAAGGAAAGTGAGAGACAGAGGTGGTTTTTCATTGCCTTCCTTTGCAAAAGTCTTTCTTGGTGGTCTCCCATCCAAGCTCCAACCCTGCTTAGCTTCTGAGATCTCATGAGATTGGGCTACACTAGACCGCCTTTCCTCCATCAGCCCTTCTACCCAAGACAATATTAACTAGCCATAACAGTGACTGAACCCAAGAATTTCTGCTATGGAACATCAGAGGTCAAGAAGAGAGAGGATGTGAGCAGAACTTGCAGTTATCAGAGGGTAGGGATTTAATGCAGTCAATAAACTCATTTGTCCACAGGAAAGGAAGCAGAATGGTGAGTTATGTGGATATAACAATTCAAGTTGCCAAACAGAGGGTTTCTGAGAAAATAATTTCGGTTCAGAACTCATTCTCTTATAATACATGGGAACTAGACCCACCCGCATAGATATATAGCAAATTTTATGAAAGTTGGCAAGGTATCCCAGATGTTTCAGCATTTTCAAAGGTCTCCTTACTCGGTCACTCTCCTCTGTGTGTTGCAGAGATAATCCTTGCATCCATGAGTGAAATGGAGTGTGACAACCAAACACTGATGACATTTGTCCTGTTGGGGGTCCCATACCCTCCTGAGCTACGGGTCCCTTTGTTTTTCTTTTTTGTGTGCATCTATTTGCTGACCCTCCTTAGTAACCTCCTGGTCCTTTGGGCTGTCGTGTATGATCCACAGCTTCACAAGCCCATGTACTGGTTCCTCTGCCA
>NW_015188027.1:0-895 GCF_001447785.1 Gekko japonicus
TTCAGGGAGGAAATGTCATTGACGTTCCAACTTGGCTTTGAAGAAGTAAGGGATATACCTGATCCTACCACACATTCCATTGCCTCAGGCTGTGGTCAGACGTGCCATTTGGCACAGTTAGGAAGCACTCCTATTTCATCCGTTGGTATTTGGCATGGAGTTGCTCAATCAGACATCCCAGTATAATCTGTTTTGCTGCGGGCGCAGCCCGTCACTGTGCGATCAGATGGCTTGTTCAGGCGAGTGGTGGGGTTTTTTGCCATTTTGTGTGCATGCGCATAAATGAGGAATTAAACCCCCGCACGAAGAGTTCTCCATGGACCAATTATGCTGTTATGCACATATTGCTAAGTGGGGGGAAATGACAGCGAGTTCAGATGGACTGAGCAGTCCATCCCGATGGCCTGAGTGTGCGCTTGAGTGATCAGACTAGGGAATATCCATCCATGGCCCGTCGGCAAGTGTTAGGACTGGATTTTCCCAGGTGACTTTTGACTCCATTTCTGTGGTGGGGCAGCACGGGGTGCCTTTCCCAGATGTTGCTGTCTGATCGTGCACTTTAGATCCATCAGGCATTCGCACCATTCGTGCACTTTAAATCCATCAGGCATTCGCAGCATTCGTGCACTCTAGATCATCAGGCATTCGCAGCATTCGTGCACTTTAGATCCACCAGGCATTTGCTGCATTCGTGCACTCTAGATCCATCAGGCATTTGCAGCATTCGTGCACTCTAGATCCATCAGGCATTCGCAGTCGGATCCAAAGGCACATCTGACCGCAGTCTCAGTACAAGAAAAGCTGAGGAGGTTGAGGGAAAGGGCTGAAGTACATGCAAGGCCAGTTCCAGATTTTAGGGGTCCCTGGGCAGAGAGTTCCCAGGGGCTCCCTTCCC
>NW_015188028.1:0-884 GCF_001447785.1 Gekko japonicus
CCATATCTGACTGCTCCCATATATATTCCCCTCAAGTGTGCAGATGGATGACATAGTCCTGATGGGGCAGATAAAGAACAAAATGGGTTGCACATAGCAAACAAAGCAGGCAATGCGGGGGGGGGGCGGGAAGGCCAAAAAAAATAGCACAGCCCAGACTGCATAGGGCTTTAAAGGTCAAAACCAAAACCTTGAACTTCACCCATTATTCAACTGGAAGCCAGTGCAGCTGGCAGAGCACTGGATGTATGTGTGTTCTTAATTGCACTTCTGTCAGAACACGTACCACTTTCTGGACCAGCTGAAGTTTCCGGCTAAGAATCTAGGGTAGCCCTGCATAAAGAAAGTTGCAGTAGTCCAGCCTGGAGGTGACCATTGCATGGGTTACAGTGACTAGGTCAGGGGGAGAGAGATAGAGAGCCAGTTACCTGATCTGGCAAATATGGAACAATGCTGATCTGGCCTCCATAGATAATGAGGCATCCAATGTCACACCCAGACTCTTCACTGTTGGCACTGGTATCAACAGCACCTCATCAAGGGGCAACCTCTTCGATGGCACGATGCTGGAGAATTGAGGCACTCCTCTGTCCCAAAGGTCCTGCCGCTGAGTGACCATATGGTACGAGTACTGCTGACCGGGACAAGTGTTGGAGATCGGGCGGGGAAAAAAACTGATGCCGAGCGAGGTCGGTTGGCCAACAATGAACTGTGAGTTGGGTTAAAGTGAGCATGAAGATGAAAAAAAAAAGCTGCCCCCCTTAAAGTGCGATGGGAAGTGAATGGGGGAGGGGCCCCTCCCAAACGCTTGAACAAAAGAATGGAATAAAGAGGGGGGAGCAGGAAAAAAAGCATCTTTAGCAACTTTTTGATAAGTAAACAAA
>NW_015188029.1:0-881 GCF_001447785.1 Gekko japonicus
CTTGACTTGTGCATTGTAGCATTTGTGAGTCTTGGTTCCAGGAGAAATCATTTGCCTGAAGAAAAATGTCTCAAAACACACAATTTTTGCCTGGGAGGCATGTTGCAGGATACTGTATATTACAAGTATATGATTTAATCGAACAATGAAGTTATAGCAGCATTATCAGAACTGTGTGCTTTCTTGGAACATGGTGACTTCCCACGTTTAATCACCCTTGCCGTGTAGCCCGTGTGTGTGTTAGCGTCCAGGTAGCACCTAGAGATCTTTCGCTATTACTGTTAATCTCCAGACGATCAAAATCGGTTGCCCTGGAGAAAATGGCTGCTTTGGAGGGTATAATTTCCATTATACCCTCCTGAAGCCACTCCCCTCCCCAAACTCCACCCTCCCCCAGACTCCATCCACAAAATCTCCAGGAATTTCCCAACCCAGAGCTGGCAACCCTGCTCCTTGCCCTGACCATAACCTGGACACACCACTTTAAAGAGCAAAGAGGCCCACGAATGGGCTCACGAACGAAAGTTCGGCATGATTTTTGGCCGGTTCACGGTTTGCGAAGTGAGGTTTGTGAACTGAAGAGCTGCCACGAACGTCCACGGATTTCGATGCTGTTCGTGACCACTCAGAGCCACGTAAACCTCTGCTTTCTGCTCTTCACGGAAAACAGCTCTGCTGTTCGGTTTAAATGGCTCGGAGGAATTTAAACCACTGCTTTCTGCTCAACGCAAAAAGCGGTGGGGAGCAGAAAGCAGGGGTTTAAATGGCTCCGAGCCACTTAACACCCTGCTTTCTGCCCCCCACCAAAATTTGCAGTAGGCAGGGGGTGAAATGCCTCTAAGCCATTTCACACACCACTGGACTGTTTTGGACTGGGGGGC
>NW_015188030.1:0-884 GCF_001447785.1 Gekko japonicus
TTTGGCTTTTTCTCAGGATTTAAAATTAACAATAAAAAAACCCAAAATATTCTCCAAGTGTTTAACAAAGGAAGAAGAGGAAAATATTAAGAAGATGTGAACTAATGACAAATCCAATTAAATATCTGGGCATAAATTTAACTGGGAAAAGTGAAACATAATATAAAGATGAGTTCTGGAAAATAATACAAAAAGATTTGGAAAGATGGTCTAAATTAAAATTATTCTGGCTGGGAAGAATTTCATCAATCAAAATGAATATATTGCCAAAAATAATTTTTTATGCAAGATGATACTAATTAATATACAAGAGAAAACTTTGAAAGATTGGCCAAAGCAAATAAATACGTTCATATGGAATGGCAAAAAGACAAGAATCAGATTTAAAGTGTTACAAGATGGGAAAAAAGAGGTTTAGAAGTACCCAATGTTAAACTATATTACCAAACAGCGAGCCTAGATTAAAAGCCCAAACTGCAGACCAGACAGAAGGGCTACACAACCTCCTTTGGGTACAGAAAAAAACTCTAACTCCAAAAAAACCTGTCATGTAATCAGAGACAGTTTACTTAAAACCTGGGCAAAAAACCCTCATGTAATCAGAGACAGTTTACTTAAAACCTGGGATTCTTTAAAAATAAGGATTAGTCCAGTGACTTCACCAATAATGTTACCGATAGATGCAGTTTATGATAAGTAGGAGACAAAAAAACAGTGACTTTAGAACCTATCAAGATATGTCGAATCCACAAGGAGAAATTAAATCATGGTAAACAATAAAAGAGGAAGGGAAAAAAATACAATGGCTGGTATATTTCCAGCTAATTTCTAGACTCAAAGAAGCTGCCCATGCTCACAGAGATTGGATAAAAAACCTAACTGAT
>NW_015188031.1:0-886 GCF_001447785.1 Gekko japonicus
TTGGCAGGAAATTCAAACCCTCCAATAGGAACAGAGGTGTGCCAGGTGGCATGTATATAGTTGGCCTTGCAGGGCAATTTTGTATCTCTTGTTGTGAAGTACAATAAACACGTCTGACCACATGTCGTCTGAACACATGTCATGGTACGAGTTCTCCGTGCGTCGAACCCAGGACTTTTCAGGGAGAGTCAGGTCATGCCTGCCCTGACCTGGATGGCCCAGGCTAGCCAGATCTCGCCTGGTCTCGGAAGCTAAGCAGGGCCAGCCCTGACTAGTATTTGGGTGGGAGAGCCACCAAGGAAGCCCAAGGTCACCATGCAGAGGGAGGCAATGCTCCAGCCACCTCTGAACATCTCTTGTCTTGGAAACCTGATGGGGTCTCCATAAGTCAGCTGGGACTTTGTGGCACTTTCCACCACCAAGCCATGCCTTGCAGCTCTCTCCAGAAAACTATTCCCCAAACCAATTGTGTCATGGCCTTCGTTTTCCTACAGACCTTCCACTGGAACTGCAAATATCTCTGGACAGGAAGTTGGGAGACATCAAACCTACCCAACCACCCGTCAGCCCAGTAGCATAAGTCTCCAAGGTGGACAAGCATCACACAAGAAACCCGTTCTGTATTGATGGGTCTGGGAAGGAAGGCCTGCACATTGACGATGAAACCCTCCATGTTGCAAATGATGCTGGACATGTTCTAGTGTACCTTTGCAGTCCATATAGGACTTCTTGCTACCCAGTCAAAATGTACCCTAGAAGACTCCCAGTGTTCCCCTGTGGCCAAGAATTGGAGGACAATAACAGCAATGTCCCAAATGCTCTCTTTCAGGTACCTGGTCTCACATTCCTACCCTTCTCATCAGAGGCTGCGGTCACACGGAACATT
>NW_015188032.1:0-907 GCF_001447785.1 Gekko japonicus
ACAAGCACACTGCAGGGACAGAGAGCTGGGCATGTGAAGTCCTGTCAACAACGATGGGGGTGAGGGAAAAGGAGAACCCCTCCTGGTGGTAGATAAAGTTATCTGTTCCTCCCACTCCTGCTTGAGTCTCGTCCCACAGCTAAGGAAGATAAATTCTACTCTGTGAGCTACTGGCATTAGAGTTGTGAGCGAGTGCTTTGGCTATGGCATTAATTAGTTTGCTCTGGAGCCATCCTTCCTGAGCTAAGACAAAAATGTGTGAGCTGGAGGCTAAAAAGCCTGTGAGCTAATTTAGCCAGAGCTCAGAGGGTACACTAGGTGGGGGGAGAGAGCACCTTTCAGCACTAGTACTTGCCAGGGCCCCCTGGCCTTGAGTGGTGGATGGGGTGAGAGGTGCCAGCTCAGAAAAGCTGTAGGTGACTCGGTCAATGGGCTCGTTCACCACCGGCCCCCTTTGGAGTGGGAGAGGCCCAGCTGCCCACTCCCTGTTTCTGCTGCAGAAGAGGAGAGCAGCGAGTGACGAAAATGCACTGATGTTGCAGAGGCTACTGCTCGGGTGTCAGCGGGAGAAGCAGCCAAGCTTTCCTCTTAAGGTGACTCAACTCCCGTAGCTGCCTTTGGGCATTTTTCTACCCAGGACAACTTTGTATACTTTCCCCCTACCGCTTCCATTTGTAAGCGAGAAGTGGAAGCCAGGGTTTTTAAAGGTACTTTTGCCTGTGTTTTCAGTCAGCAGGGTGGGAGAGCAACGGAGCTCGTTCATCCACGAAGCAGGCAGGCATGGACTGGGGAGGTGGAGCACCTCATCAGGACAGTGGAAGCCTTTGCAAGGACTGTGCCTATTCCCTGCCCACGGAGCAAGGAGGAAGCACAACCCATACAAGGTATCTTTCCCCACTGATGGAGA
>NW_015188033.1:0-882 GCF_001447785.1 Gekko japonicus
CGTCTCAGCTCCCGCTTCAGCTCACACAAATCCTGGGTATACCAAGGCATTTGCCTAACACGAATGCGGAGAGGGCGCCTGGGAGCGATCTTGTCAATGGCTGAGGAGAGCCGGAAATGCCAGTCCTCCATCAGCTCATCCAACGAACCGCCAGGGGGCCTCGGATCCCGCAGAGCCATCTGAAGCCGCATAGGGTCCATTTGGCGCCGCGGGCAAGCATAAATCTGCTCGCCGCCTAAACAGGGTCGGGGTGGAACCCTCAGATGGGCCTTCAGGGCCTGGTGGTCCGACCATGGTACTACCTCCGTCGTAATCCGGTCCACCTCCACCCCCGCCACGAAGATCAAATCGAGCGTGTGGCCGGCCCGATGCGTGGGAGCTGAGACAAGCTGAGAGAGTCCCAGCGTCACCATAGACGACACCAGGTCTGTAGCCCGGCTGGAGGCCGCGTCCTTGGCATGGATGTTGAAGTCATCCAAGACAATCAGCCTAGAGTGCTCCAGCGCCTCCAGCAGGGACGGCAGACTACTAGCTGGTGCGTTAGGCGGTCGGTACACCAGCCATATCGCCAAACTCTCCTCAGCCTCCAGCATCTCACCGACGCACTCCACGCCCTCAATCTCCGCTGGCGGGAGTGCCCTGAAGGAGTAAGCCTCCCGAATGAGGATAGCCACTCCCCACCCCCACCCCCGAGTCCGTGACTGGTGAAGGATTATCTTGTATTTGGCATTATCTTGTATTTGGCTTTGGAGATATTTTCCCAGTCGAATTTATGCAGATTTATTTTGTCCAGTATTGGGTTCCATATACTAAGTGGGTTGTAGAATTCACAGTCATTTTGATGAGTGGTATTATATATTGAGAATTTTTCTAACATAAAAG
>NW_015188034.1:0-884 GCF_001447785.1 Gekko japonicus
CTCTGGGTCCCCACCGGGGAGAAAAGCAGTGTGGAAATGTCTAATTAAGTAAATAAATCCTTGCTCCGGCCCCAGAAAAAAAAAAAAAACCTTCAAAGACATCCTATGCACACTGTTTCAAGAGCTACAAAAGACAACGTGTCAATTGTATTTAGAAAAACTGCATTCGCCTACCACAGAGGAAGTGAGACGGGTGGGCTCAATAAAGGACTGCAAGGCTGTCCACGATAGGATGTTTTGGATGTCATTAATGCACAGAGTTCCCATATTTCAGGAGTGACTTTATGGCACGTCACACATGCACACCAGCCTTGCAGCCTAAGTCTTCCTTGGACCCACATTTTCCTCCCCTGCCTGATACACTGGAACTAAAGGATAATTCTGATGGATATAACATCTGGCAATGAATGTGTGACCGATCCCGTCAGATCTCAGAAGCTAAGCAGGGTCAGCCTTGGCTAGAATTCGGATGGGTGACCTCCAAGGAATACCAGGGTCGTGACGCAGAGGCAGGCAATGGCAAACCACCTCTGAAACGTCTCTTGCCTTAAAAACAAGTCTCGCTCACCACCTAGTGGTGCATAACACTAAAAGAGCTAGAACTTCTTGCTGCCAGACAATCTTAGGATCTCCAGGCTATTCTACACCCAAGGCCATACGATAATTATTAATTAATTATTTAGACGAAGGGTCTACCAAAGTCAGCACTGCTTACTCTGATTTGCCGCTGTTCTCAGCTCTTTCATGTCACCCAAGGGCTTAAAGCTGCCTTTTGCCGAGCCCAGACCCTTGGTTTATCTACCCTGATCGGCAGGCACTCTCCATGGTCTCTGGCTGCAGTCTTCTCTACCTGAACCTTTTAATTGCAGATGCCGGGGATTGAA
>NW_015188035.1:0-872 GCF_001447785.1 Gekko japonicus
GTCACACCAGCAGCTGCATGTGGAGACAACGGGACTCAAACCCAGTTTTCTCCAGATTAGAGTCCGTGCTCCTAACCACTACACCAAACTACTCTCAATAATCTCATTAGATGGATTGTTGCACTTTTACAGTTTAAGTATCTATCGATACAACAGGCATGAAGCACAAAGCACTTTCAATTTTTAAGAAGCACCTTAAGAATTTCAAGATAAATCTACTCAGGAGCAAGACAGTAATATTTGATAAGCACTTTATTGGACTGATGGAAGTCTTTTGGAATTTTCTGCGCTTGGATCCTTTTGAACTGAATTGGAACTAAAGGTCTCTAAAGTAGTCTTCATTGAAGTCAATGGTGTAGTATAAATTGTATTTCACTTTTGCATCTGTTATCTATGATTTTAATGAACCTATATGCATTGGTTATTTATGATTCTATGAACCTAAAAACTCTATACATTTCAAGGGTTATATAATAGTATGCTTATAAAATTCGATCATGTTTTTGTGTGTGTTCTTTTCTATTTCCTTTCTGTGATTCTCTCCCTGTAATTTGTCTACTCAGACTGGCAGCAACTCTCCAGGGTCTCAGGTACAGGTCTTACACATCACCCACTACCTGATTCTTTTAACTGTAAATGCCGGAGACTGAACCTGGGACCTTCTGTGTAGAAACACAGAGCAAGAATGAACCCCAGGGGCCATCTAGTCTAACCCCCTGGATGATGCAGAAAATGCACAGCTACCTTCCCCTCCCCCACTCCCCCAATGAGTACCAAACCCAGGGGAAGGCAAAAAAATCCTCTAGGATCCCTGGCCAATAAGGCCTGGAGGGAAATTTCTTCCTTACCCCAAAGTGGCTATTGGCATCACC
>NW_015188036.1:0-883 GCF_001447785.1 Gekko japonicus
ATGACGGTAGCAGCCATTATTCAGAGTTCCCAGTTTGCAGTCAGCTCACAGTGCTCATTTTGATCATCCTTGCAGAGCTTGCTGTTCTTTAGGCTGTTGGTGGCAATTTCCAGAATCCAGGACCCTCTCACATTCAACCATCAAGTGTTCTTCATTGGTGGTGGCAGTGGCTCCCAACAGCCTGGTGGACATTTTACAGGCCCTGCGGAACAGTAGAAGGTCCCGCAGGGCCCTGATCTCCTCCGGGAGCTCATTTCACCAGGTTGGGGCCACCACATCTCTTACCTGGATAATCCTATGGGAATCACCATAAGTTGGCAGTGAGTTGATGGCACATTCCACCACCATGAATTAATGACCTCCAAAACGTCTCCTTGTTAACAGCCTTGCTCGGGTCTTGCAAACTGGAGGCCGTGGCTACCTGGATTGAGTCAATCCCACTCATTTTGTCTCTTCCACTTTTTGTACCGTCTTGAACCTTACCTAGTATTATTGTCTTTCCCAGTGAGGCTTTCCTCACTGTTAGATGCCTACCTAAATTTGAAGAAAACCCTCATAACTGACCAGTACTAACGGAGAACAGCGTCATATTCCAGCCTTCAGAAGAGTATTTGGAGTGAAAGTTAAAAACATAAGAAGAGCCCTGCTGGATCAGACCAATAGTCCATCTAGTCCAGCATCCTGTCTCAGACAGTGGCCAACCAGACCGATCCAGATGCCTCCAGAGGTCATCCATGAAGGTGACCAGTGCCGTCTCCATCCCATGGCCTGGGAAAAAGCCAGACTTGAAGGGATCTAAGGTGAAAGCATCATCCAAAAAGCCCTGTAGGTGAACCGCCACTGCCCTTTCTATAATTTTTCCCAAATAGGGCAAGTTAGAGAC
>NW_015188037.1:0-885 GCF_001447785.1 Gekko japonicus
GGAGGAGCTCGTCGGCGAGGCTGCGATTGTGGGGCCTATTGCCTGGGCTTTTTGCCGCGGAGCTCCTTCACTGGCCGGGGCACGGGTCCTCGCGGCTTGGTCTTCCGGGCAGCGCTCGGAGAGGTGGTGCAGCAAGTGAGGGGCTCGGAGGGCCTGAGGTGGCTGGGACATTGCTGGGACAGCCGGGACTGCGTCGCGGCGGCAGCATGTGGCCACCAGAGGAGGAGCGACGGGAGTCTGAGGAGCAGATCAAGGCAGCACTGTTGCGGGGCCGCCTCACGACAATGGTTTGAGGGCCAGTTTGGCACAGCGCAGTACCTAGTAGCGGGTGGTTTGGTCAGGGAGCCGGCATCTCAGGCACTCTTAGGTTGCTTTGGGAGCGTTGCAGGGGCTCCAGTGTGTTTGCGGTCCTAAGCCAAGGAGAGGTCAAGAAACGCAGTTTCACTGTTCAATTGTCTCCTGTGAATTTTGTAGCTCTTGCCCCCCCCCAGGTCATTGCGGGAATTTTGAGGCAACTGGGCTGGGCGTGCTAGGGTGCTAGCTGCTGGGTGCGATTACTTCGCATTGCACCCAGACCTTTGCATTGAGGGGGCATTGGGGAGGTGTAAGGGCCCATTTTTTGAGTGGCACCCAGGGGCCGCCATTTTGTGAGAAGGTTTCGGTCAGCCATTTTGTCCTGCCTGGTGTCGCATCTTCACTTTTGTTTTTGAGCTGCAGGCTCAAGAGTAGTTTGCAGGTTGACTGCTTTGCTTTCGGTGAGTAGACAGCTGAACTATGGCTCCCAAAAAAGGTACAGGCCGCTCAAAAGGCAAGCAGCCAGTACCTAAGCCATCGCCTAAGTGTCCAGCTCCGGCACATAGAACTACAACTTCCTACAAAGGAAAT
>NW_015188038.1:0-871 GCF_001447785.1 Gekko japonicus
ATAAATCCAATCTCTTCTCTTCTTAATATCCCCCCCATTTATACTATCTACACACATATCTTGCAAGTTACGCTAGGTATGTATTGTGTGAGTAAATGAGAATAGAGATAATCAATGAGATCCTCAAGACACCATTTGTAGGGAGTAGGTAGGTTTTCTCAGGCCTGTCTTTCAGGATTCTGTGATATGGATATGTAGGAGGGGATATACCTTGGTGCTGGTCTGCTTAGTGGTTAAAAAGGAAAGATGGCTCAGACCAATTTTGAACACATCCAAAAATGTAAACACTGTGAGAAGTCATGAACATTATGGCTGACAATCCCAGACAATAAAACAGGGCAGAGTTACATGAAACAGCCTTATACTGAATCAGACCCTTGGTCCATCAAGGTCTGGATTGTCTACTCAGACGGGAAGCTGCTCTCCGGGGTCTCAGGTGGAGGTATTTCACATCACCTAGCGCTGGATCCTTTTAACAGAGATGACAGGGATTGAACTTGGGAACCTTCTGTATTCCAAGTAGATGCTCTACCACTGAGCCAAAGCACATCCCTGTTACCCAGACATATTTGAAGATGGGTCAGTAATGTTACTCCTCCTTACCCATATGTTGTGAGAAAAATGTGTTCCCACACACCCCCTCTGGTTTGTGTCCTCTGAGTGTTGCCTCCTCACCAAAGGCGAAAGGTGCAAGTTTGGAAAACGCTGAGCGCTGGCAGAGACACTCCAAGCAAAGGGTCTCTTCTTTATCTTTTTATTAAAAGATCAGTATTCAAAGTTTACCTGGTAAGGTGACCAGCAAGACGCTGTGTCAGCTTGCCAACAAGGTACACTTCTATTTAAACAAATATAGATAGTCAACACACACAGA
>NW_015188039.1:0-862 GCF_001447785.1 Gekko japonicus
AAAAAAAAAAAAAAGCAACAGGGCTCAGCTACATACAAAATATAATTACTGGCTTTTGAAAAGGAAGAGAAGATGCAAATGCAGGACAGGTATAATAAGGATAAAAGTAGGGAATTTGTAGACACCAAAACGGAATTGGATAAAATATGGCTGTCTTCAAATGACAAACTTATCCAAAAAATTTACAATTTCCTCTTGGATGACTATCTACATGACGAAAATATTAAAAATACCATGATCCTTTGGATGAAGGATCTAGGAAAGACTATCCAAATGGAAGACTGGCAAAAGGTCTGGAAGTCAATGAAATTAATGAGGGCAGTAACATTTAAGGAAAATATATTTAAGATATTCCATAGATGGTATTGGACTCCAGAAAAGTTATCAAAAGCATATAAAACAACGAATAAAAACTGTTGGAGATGTAAAACCAACGTAGGCACATTTATGCACATGTGGTGGAATTGTGAAAAAATATTCAGTTTTTGGAAAAATGTAAATAAGCTAATTGCAGAAGTGTTGCACATAAATTTAAAACTTTGTCCAGAGACGTACCTATTAAATATAATCCCAAATGAATTTAAAGGGAAAAATGTTTATATGTTAACATATATGCTCACAGCTGCCAGAATTCTGATTGCTAAGAATTGGAAACAAGAAAAGATTCCTAAAAGAAAGGAATTAGTAGAAAAACTTATGGAGGTCGCAGAAATGGACAAATTGACAGTAATTTTACAAAGGAAAGACGATAAGGTGTTTAAAGAAAGATGGGCAGATTTCTATAAATGGGCAAAGAATAAAACTTTGTAATAGACTCGCCAGGATACTTAAATTACAAATGTAAAAGATGTATATCTTATTT
>NW_015188040.1:0-965 GCF_001447785.1 Gekko japonicus
CTCATCAGATCTCAGAAGCTAAGCAGCCCCGGTGAGCATGTTGATGGAAGGCCACCAACAAAGTTGAGGGTTGCTATGCAGAGGCAGGCAATGGCGAACCACCTGGGAACTCTGGAACAAAAGGCACATACCGTGGCAGTGTGCAGTGCAGGCAGCAGTGTTTGTTAGAGCACGGCCCTCTAGGATTGCAGCAGCCAACCACAAATGTTGATGGAAGGCCACCAACAAAGTTGAGGGTTGCTATGCAGAGG
Source organism: Gekko japonicus (assembly GCF_001447785.1). Classification (NCBI taxonomy): domain Eukaryota; kingdom Metazoa; phylum Chordata; class Lepidosauria; order Squamata; family Gekkonidae; genus Gekko; species Gekko japonicus. Next base: position 252 of record NW_015188040.1, read on the forward strand.
CAGGCAATGGCGAACCACCTCTGAACTTCTCTCGCCTTGACGCGGATGGGCCAGGCTAGCCTGATCTCGTCAGATCTTGGAAGCTAACCAGGGCCGGCCCTGGTTGGCACTTGGATCGCCAACAAAGTTGAGGGTTGCTACGCAGAGGCAGGCAATGGCGAACCACCTCTGAACTTCTCTCGCCTTGACTCGGATGGGCCAGGCTAGCCTGATCTCATCAGATCTTGGAAGCTAAGCGGGGTCGGCCCTGGTTGGCACTTGGATGGGAGACTGCCAACGAAGTTGAGGGTTGCTACGCAGAGGCAGGCAAGGGCGAACCACCTCTGAACGTTTCTTGCTTTGAGAACCCCATGCAGGGTCGCCATAAGATGGCACTTTCCACCACCACGTAGAGGAACGGCTCCCGACCGAACAGTTTGTGGCATCTAATTGCCTTGGAGAGTACAGAACGCAGAGCCAGGGCACTTCCAGAGTGAGGCTTTGGCAAGCAAACTGCATGGAGGACTCCGTGTCCCCAGCAGCCGTTCCTGTTCCCACGTGAGTCACTACTAGAAGCATGATGCAACAGCTACGGATCAAAAACCAGCCAGCGTTAAAAGGGACTTCTTCAAGTGAAGTGATTTTTGCAGCATTTTCTGCTGAATGCAACTTGCGGCAATCACTGGGGAAAAGGAACCTGCAAGGAGGGCCAGTGACTGCAATAAAGAAGGCCAA
>NW_015188041.1:0-878 GCF_001447785.1 Gekko japonicus
CAAACTAAAAGGGCGTGATACAAGACCACCGACAACCATTTTAAATCCCACAGGACCAATAGATTTTGTCCTAATGCTGCACCTCGAAGCTCACGAATCCTCTGCAGAGCAGTCTCGAGTTCTGGGGGGCTCTTTTTCACATGTGAGGTCAGTATTGATAAGCAGTACCTAGAGAGGTCAGAGAGAAAAGAGAGATTTAAAACAATGCATTCTTGGCGCTTTTCCCACTTGTCCATGACAAATATCCTGCTTGAGGTTGGATATTTCAATTTGCTACTGAAATTTCATGGAAAGCAAAAATCATAGCAAATTTGGGAATTCTGAAGCGAAGCAGCCAAAGAATTTCAAAGGAAGCAAACAGTGTTTCAAGGAGATGAACAGAATTGCTTGGGGGTGATGGCTCTAAACATCCCTGTATTGTTTCTCGATCCTACCTGAAGCAAAACCTGAAGTGAATTTGAAGGTTTCTTTGTAGATGAAGACATCCAAAGAATGTCTCAAGAGAAACCAGAAGAGTTTTAATAAGCTCAGTGAAAATGGCTGCAAAGAAAACTGCCTCCTCTTAACTTCATGAACTGGTTCTGACAGAAGCAACACTTTTTATTTATTATATTTTTATCCCGTTCTTCCCTGAACACAGGCCTCAGGGCGGCTCACAACAATTAAAAACACAGATAAAACAATAAAAACGTCCTACAGTTCTACCATTTACTCATTAAGTACAACCAAGATGGCCCATATACCTAGAAGCATGCTCCTATGGGTCTATAAAAGTGCCCAAGGTTAAGAAGGGGCAGTGGGCGATCACTCCCAGTAGCCACTGAACATACCAAGTCAGGGCGTGAAGCAGGGGAGGCCAGAATAAACGAGACACCCAT
>NW_015188042.1:0-938 GCF_001447785.1 Gekko japonicus
ATATTTGTTAGTGTCTTGCGGCTCTCAAAGAATTGCCGTTTTTTCTGTGTGGGTGTTAACGTTAAGCAACTTTGGCTATTGAAATGTAAAGGATGGACAACAGCCACCAAAACCAATAATCAGACCCAAAGGAAACTGAAAAAATGCACTTAATGTCTATATAGCACAGTATATTATCCAATATTAACCAATGTGTACAGTATATTATCCAATGTGATGAACACATGGAATTCACTGCCACAGGAGGAGGTGGTGGCAGCTTCAAGAGGGAATTAGATAAGCATATGGAGCAGAGGTCCATCGGTGGCTATTAGCCACAAGGTATAGATGGGAATTAATTAATGAAATTAAGCAAACTCCGGAACACAATGGAAGACAGGAGGGCCTGGCATGATGTGGTCCATGGGGTCGCGAAGAGTCGGACTCGACTGTGCGACTGAACAACAACAATAGATAGGAACTCTCAGGCTGGGGCAAGTGATGCTCTGTATTCTTGCTGTTTGGGGGGGGGGCAACAGTGGGAGGGCTTCTAGTTTCCTAGCCCCACTGCTGGACCTCCCAATGGCACCTGGTATTTTTGGCCACTGAGTGACACAGAGTGTTGGACTGGATGGGCCACTGGCCTGATCCAACATTGGCTCCTCTTATGTTCTTACAAGAGAGAACTGGATAAGCATATGGAGTAGAGGTCCATCAGTGGCCATTAGCCACAAGGGATAGGTAGGAACTCTCAGCCTGGGGCAAGGGATGCTCTGTATTCTTGGTGCTTGGGGGGGCAACAGTGGGAGGACTTCTAGTGTCCTGGCTCCACTGCTGGACCTCCTGATGGCCCCTGGTATTTCTGGCCACCGTGTGACACAGAGTGTTGGACTGGAAGGGCCATTGGCCTGATCCACATTGACTTCTCTTATAGAAGAAGAAGAAGAAGAAGAGGAAGA
>NW_015188043.1:0-878 GCF_001447785.1 Gekko japonicus
CCATGCCCAGCTGCTTGCTACTCTTCAACGGCAGCCACCCCACAAAAGCCAGTGTGCTGCAGTGGTTAGAGTTTCACATCAAGATCTGGGAGACTGAAGTTCAAATTCCCACTCTGCTGTGACTTGGTGACCTTGGGTGGTCAGTCACTCTTAACATAACCTACTTTACAGGGCTGTTATGAGGATAAGATGCAGGGGAGGAGCATGATGCAAGTGGCTTTGTGTCCCTATTGTGGAGAAAGGTGGGTTGTACATGAAATAATAAATATAGATGAAGGTGCAGGCAATAGGTCGGTTGGTGGGTGGGAAGGAGAGAAGGAAGAAGGGAAAATTGAGGATATGGGAGTTGCTAGGAGAAGGGAAACAGGACATAGTGTGGGAAGCAGGTACAGGGAAAATGAATTGACCTTTGCAAATCCTTGCTGGTCCCCCACCATGAAACTGGGGCTGGTCAGGCAGATGGCACTGTCCAACTAGGCCATAGTTTTTCCAAGTACAAGTCTTCAGGAGCACAAAAGGCAGGAAAGGTGAAAGGGGGAAGATAAAGGTAAGCTGGCTGGTGGGTGGGGAAAAGAGAAGGAAGCAGGCAAAGGTAGAGGCTATGTGGGCTTTCAGGGAAGAAATATTGAGGGAGGAGAAAATAAGATGCCCCCCCCACAAGTTCTTACAGGTTCCCTGATTGTATATCTCTAATTCTCAACATAGCACTATCTGTGGCTACTTATATCTGGAGACTGGGACCATGAACATACCAGACAGTTTCTTCTACAAACCTGAGAAAAGCCCCAGGTTTGCAGAAAAATCTGACATCTTAAAAAAGAAAACTACATTGAGAGGTTAAAGCACCCCAAAAAATTAGAAATATTTGTACCTTGACA
>NW_015188044.1:0-877 GCF_001447785.1 Gekko japonicus
GAAAAATGTGGATCTGCACTAGCTTTACATTGATGTCACTTCCATCAAACACTGGAAGTGACATCATGGCATCAGTGGGGGATACTGTACGATTTACAAAAACACTATGGTGAAACCAGATGGGTTGTTGTTGTTGTTGTTGTTTGCAAATCCTAGAGCATTCCCTCCATGCCATGATATCACTTCAATTTTTTTTTATGGAAGTGACATCAGCCCATCTGTGTGGCATCAGCACACCAGTCTCTGCCCCTAAAAGGCTTCTGGTGGGTTGCAGGCTGAGTCTTGGCAACCGTACTGGTTTAGGATATCTTCCATATTTATTTATTTGGATATTTCTATGCCACCTCTTCAGACTCCTGCTGATGTAGTTTACAACTAAAATCACCATAATATTAAAAAGCAAGCCTTGGACATAAAGAGCATAAAACAGAGGCAGACCAGTAAAAACTGTTAAAATAAAAGCCCCTAATGTATTTTAATATGCTGTGATTTCTAAATTTAGATGTATGGTCTAATTTTTTTCTCTTCTCCAGAAACCAGGATTATAATTCACAATTTAATCATAGTTTAAAATCCCAGTTTGTTGTGAAAACACGAGTTCTAATTTGCCCTGGTGCCTATATTCATAAACCATGGCAAACAAGAGTTCCGGCTTCTCAACTCAAGAATTCATTCAATCATGTCCCATACATGCTTGGGGAAAAAAATTGTGGAACCGCATGAGCGCAGAAAAGAAGCTATGTTTGTGCCTATCTTGAACAAGCAAAGGCAATGGCATATCAATGGCAGGGTGGGGGTGTGGTCTGCCCCAGGCGCAGCTTGACAAATTCAGCTGGAGACCCTCAAACCCAGCATCATGCTGCATCCAGCCAAACAT
>NW_015188045.1:0-867 GCF_001447785.1 Gekko japonicus
TTGAACAATTACTCACTGGAGATTTTAGTGATGACAGCAAGAGTAATATTTCTTGCAAAATGGAAGGCAGGATGATCCCCAGATTTGAAAGACTGGATGAATAAATGGAGGTGCAACCAGACATGCCACCCTAATCCAGTGCAGTTAGACCAGTTTCGTTGTAAACACCAGGCTTTATCCAGTGCCAGGGAAGTAGGGGATGTGAACAGGAGGCCGACGAATGGGGGGCAGGAGACAGATGTTGCTGTCTGGACATGCTCTTTAAATCTGGTAGGGAGAAGCTATGACATCAGATCAAGTGGCTCATCTGATCGCACCCTTTAAGGTGCTACTGGACTCTTGCTCTTTTCTAGTCTAGAGTAATAATGTTCACTGCTGTACCAAGCCTCATCCTAGCTTGCTAGCATCTACTCTATGAAAGCCCCAAATCAGTCCCTCTTTTTTGTGCAAAACTAGTTCACATGTTTTTGTTGTTGGCAGAGTAACACAGCAAAGGTGCACAACCTGATTAAAGAGTAGATAAGGGTTTATTTAGGAACTGACATACTTGATAGGAAAGAGGAGAGAGAGAGAGGTAGGTTCCTAATTATATCTCTAGCTGAGAGACGGGAGATTGAGAGTGGCACTTCCAGAAAAAAAGGGGGAAATTGCCCTAAGAGGAGTAATCTGGAGACAGACAAGGAATGACACTTAAAAGGAGAGAGAAGGTGCTGTCCTCATGATCCTATCTTGTCTTCTTGCTGCCCCCTGCAGTGTCTTCTTTGTACACCAGCCATTGCCTTTTCCAACATATCTTTCCCTTTTTCCAAGGACCTCAGGGCAGCATCCATGGTTCTCCTCTCCTTCATTTGAATGTAATATTAGCTG
>NW_015188046.1:0-885 GCF_001447785.1 Gekko japonicus
GCTGGCCCAGTGGTTAGCCTGTGCTCTAACTGAGTGCTTCCGTTGGAGGCAGGAGGTCTTCCTAAGGATCGTTGCAATACACGGACCTAACAGGCTTTATGCAAGGACCTTGAAGTTCCCTTAACAGCATGTAGAGCTTCCATGGTTTGCTGCTCATTTGCCAGAGCCACCTAGTCCTGGACATCTGACCAGGGTGGCTGGTGTACCCTTAAAGGAGTTTAACATAAGAAAAGCCAATGTTGGATCAGACCAGTGGCCCATCCAGCCCAACACTCTGTCACACAGTGGCCAAAAATACAAGGTGCCATCAGGAGGTCTATCAGTGGGGCCAGGACACTAGAAGCCCTCCCACTGTTGCCCCCCCTCCCCCCAAGCACCAAGAATACAGAGCATCACTTGCCCCAGACTGAGAGCTCCTATCTGTATACTTTGTGGCTAATAGCCACTGATGGACCTGTGCTTCATATGTTTATCCAATTCCCTCTTGAAGCTGTCCATGCTTGTAGCCACCGTCACCGCCTGTGGCAGTGAATTCCATGTGTTAATCACTTCCTTTTATCTGTTCTCAGTTTATTTAATTAATTGACAGTTAATTGACAAAGGTATGGCCTAATATCTCGTGGCAGAAAAGAACAAAGAAAGAAAAGGAAAGGAAAAGAAGTCCTCGGCTTTTAGAAGGAGAAGACAGTATGTCCAAGAACCACTTTCCTTCCTTTTAAATCTCTTTGTAATGCCGTGGGGAGACGGCAGTAAAAGCAGCAGTAGAACAGCCGCCTGTACCTAGTTCTCCAGTCAAAGGGGCGGAAACAGCCCAGGTGGCACCCTCTTTGCTGCAGAGATCATGGTCTCAGGATCCGAGGAGGCTTTTCTCTAAGAACCTTTGGC
>NW_015188047.1:0-872 GCF_001447785.1 Gekko japonicus
CAAGAGATCAAGTAGACACAAAGGATTTCGGTGTAGGAAGCTGGGCATTAGAGGGTAAAAACAGACGGGGTGGTGGGGGGAGATGTGGCTAGCTAAGCTCAAGCACACAGTCCTCAGCTTTTATAGGTGAATCTTTGGGTGGGTGGCAACCTGTGCCATCTTCTGAATCCACCTACCTGTAAGTCCGTCCCATAACTACAGCTATTGGATGCGTGCAGCAGGAGGCAGTTACTTAGATGTATGGCCAATATTGAAACTCTAAACTCTAACTCAGGGAAAAGCCATCTGGTCAAGTGTGAAGTTTTGGCGTCAAAGAACCTCCTTGACGTGCAGATGAATCTCGGCTTTCCCAGGTAATCAAAGCACATCTGCCAGGAACAGGCTATTCAGATGCAGAGCAGAGATGTTGAGTGCGTGTCTTTCCACAGTTCATCTATGGGGGATTGCTTGTCCTTAAGCTGCTGTTTTTGCTGACGATGGCGAAATGTGCTTCTCCTTCTCTCCAGGCTAGGAGCTGTGTATTTGGAACCTCATTAACATGAAATGCAGGCAGGGACCCTCTATGTGTAATGGTCACAACAGGTTATTCGAGCAGATTTCCCTGAGTTTGTGTGTGTATTGTGAGCACAGTCCATGTGATGTGTCAGCAAATATAAATCCATAAAAAGCAAATATCAGTCTTATTCTCAACAAGATGAACTGCTACAGATGGGTCTTGCTCATTAAGGATACAATGCTCATATAGACCTTAGCTTGTGTGTCTATTTGAGCTATTCGAGTGTTTAGATGTAAGAAGAGATGTCCATGTTTTGATTCAGACTATGTGGGGATAAAGTTGCTGCTTTGGAGGAGGAGGAGGAGGAGTTTGGATT
>NW_015188048.1:0-872 GCF_001447785.1 Gekko japonicus
CAGGGGCTAAATTTAAGGAATGCAGATCTCAGGTTTTCCCACTGAAAGTTTGGGAATTGGGGGCGGAGATCCTTAATATATATACCTGGCTTAATATATTATACCTGGCAATATAATATATATATTGTTCCTCTTAGAACGGAGTGATTTGCTTTTGGAAGACCAGCTTCCCAAAATGTTAATTTTTCTGAGGCATTTCTCCATGTTTCCAATTGGGGGGTGGGAGAAGAGAACCTGGGGTGTCTGGTTAGTTGCCAACCTCCAGGGAGGACCTGGGGGATCTGGAATTAGAACTCATCTCCAGACTGCGGAGATCAGTTCCCCTGGAGGAAATGGCTGCTTGGGAGGGTGGACTCTGTGGCATTATAGCGCACCGGGGTTACCGGGGTACAGGTGGCGGTGGGAGATCGCCGGGGATTATGACCGATCTGCAGGTGGCAGAGGTCAGTTCACTTGGAGACAGTGGCTGCTCTGGAGGGTGGAGTCTAGGGCATTATACCCCACTAGGGTTGCCAATCTACAGGTGGCGGCTGGAGACCTCCTGGGACTACAACTGATCCCCAGGCAGCAGAGATCAGTTCCTCTGGAGAACATGGCTGCTCTGGAGGGTGGAGTCTACGGCATTATACCCCACTAGGCTTCTCAACCTCCAGGTGGCAGCGAGAGATCTCCTGGGATTACAACCAGCGTTACGGCTGCCAGGGCCTCCAGGAGGGTGGAGGTTCCCCCGCTAAAAAGGTCCCCAATCCGCTGGTCTGGATTCGGGCTGACATGCCTGGCGCGATGACGTCACCCGGAGGTGAGGTCATTGCGTTGGGCACATCGCCCTCTGACACTCTAGCAAATCAGCCTGAAAACTCTATGATACCATA
>NW_015188049.1:0-867 GCF_001447785.1 Gekko japonicus
TCGGGATGGTCTGGAGTCAGACCATCCCATCAGAAGGATTGTGCACTGGAACGATCAGACAAGGGAAAATTCGCCATTGGCCAATGAGCAAGCATTAGCCCCGGACTTTCACTGGTATCTTTAAAGTACTGCTCCCTGGCTGGGCTGAACGTGCTGATCATAGAAGTGACATCTCTTCAGGATGTCGCTGTATGATCGTTCCCTTTAAATCTGCCAGGCACTCGTGTCTGGGTCGGATCTAAAGACCCATCTGATTGGGACCTTAGAGTGGCATTTTTGTATGATTTGAGTACTCTTGCTTATTGGTTTGTAAACATAGTTCTCTTTGTGAGAAATGGCCTTAACTGCTCAATTTTTGGATTTGTGCATTTTCTATTTATTATAGCTGGAAAACTCTCAATAATTGTTTTTTAAAATATATTGGCAGGGACATGTGACCTTACCTATTTCATTTTTATTCTTTCCTTCCCCTGAAGGCATACAGGGTTTTCCCACGGTGAACACTTCGTGATGTGGATTAGGTGGAATGAGACTGTCATCCCAACCAAAAGGAAGCTTATGATGGCTCAAAGAGTTACTGACCAATGTAGGTAGAAATGATTGAACATTGAACAGTTTGCTATCAGCAAGCAGTTCAAGCCTGTTCAGTGGGTGACTTCTCAAATATTCAAACAGTGCAATACAGAAGAACCAGCAGTCACATTCTCTCAAAACTCGACAGCACTCCTGTTTCCCCCCTCCCCCTCATAGACCTATTGTTGTTGCATGCCACTCAGTGTCTAGTAGCATGAATAAACAATAAGCAAATGAGTCAGCAAGTGATTATAAGCAAGCATTTTTAGGAGGGGGAGGAGGAGATTGGATTTA
>NW_015188050.1:0-870 GCF_001447785.1 Gekko japonicus
TTCCAAAGATGCAGGCTCAAAAAGATGGGGGACCCCTGCCTTCCTCCATAGCAGGGCCCCCAAGTGGCTTATGCTGTTCTCTTTTTCTCTGTTTTGTCTTCACAACAAAACCTGTGAAGGGCTGAACATGTGTGACTGGCCCAAATGTCACCCAGCAAGCCTAAATGCCAGAACGGGGATTCGAACCTGGAGTCTCCCAGATCCTAGTCTGACACTCCAACCACTAGGCCACACTGGCTCTGAGCAGTTGGAACACACTTGCTCAAGGCAACCAGCCTCCAGCACACCTCTTTAAAACAGGTTCGACAGTCAACATCCCCCAGAACACAAAACAACTAGAAACCATAGAGAACCAACCCAGACATTCAGATGCACAACAGCACCACCCAGTGGTGGGAGGTGCTTATCTAATTACTATACAGTATGCAAGGCATTATCTTGGGCATCAGCTTCAGGAAAACCTGTTCTGAGTTCAATGGGCTGACTCAGTATAAGGAGAAGAATTCAATGGGTGACCTCAAGATAGCTGTTTTATTACAGAGGAACAGAATGGAATAGGAAACTGCTGGATTACAGGTTATTACAACACTTGGAACAAAAACCTCCCCAGGACTCAACATGGATATTAGTTTCTTATCTCATTACACAAGCAAATTCATTCAGTCCTCAAATATGCATCATACAGAGAGACTATACATCCTCTGTTTTTTAGTGTATTTCTTTTTCAGAATAGTATATTAGAATACTGCATGTAACACAAGAAATATTGGAATGTTTGGCTGACATACACTACACTCACCTCAAAAAAGAAAAAAATGCTGTTCAGTGACCTCCGCCCCTGAAAGGAATGAATGGAGAGTCTCAGTCTTA
>NW_015188051.1:0-901 GCF_001447785.1 Gekko japonicus
CCCGGCCGGGGGCCGCCAAGACGCCCCCACCATGGCCCCCCGAGACTGCCCAGCAACGCGGAGGAGAGAGTGCCCGTGATCCGACCCAGGAGGAGATCCAGCTGCGTGTCCGTGGGGGAGACTTCCACCAGCTGCAAAATGTCCAGGAGACCGTCTTTGCCTTGCATTTCCAAAGAACAGGTAAGTAAGGCTTCCGCTGCCCGGGTGACAAAAAAGTAACTTTTCGCGGAGCGGTGCCTGTGCATGTATCCCTCCAGAGCTGGCTGAAAATATGAAAAAACAGGGTGAGGACTCGCAGTGTTCCCTCTAAGCTGAGTTGGTGTGAGCTAGCTCACAGTTTTTTAGCCTCCGGCTCACACATTTTTATCTTAGCTCAGGAAGGAGGGCTCCAGAGCAAACTAACTTATGCAGTAGCCAAATCGCTCGCTCACAATTTTAATGCCAGTAGCTCACAGAGTAGAATTTTTGCTCACAAGACTCCACAGCTTAGAGGGAACATGGGCGAGGAGTGCTCCTGGTATTGTATCATGTGCGTTCCACAAGTTTTGTGTGCATTTATATCTAGCCAGTGGGTGCTTATGTTTATATTTAATTCGTATTCATACAGTTATTGAGGATCCTCTTTGAACTGGGCAGGTGTATACATTTCATTAGGGCTTTGCTGTGTGTTTACTAAATGCAGCCCAGCCCCTTGGCCATGGGGGGCATTTGGGGGTAATGCCCCCCCACAGATGAACCCTGCCCCATCCCGGGAGGATGCTAGACCCCCATCCACTCCTGATGTGCTGCTCTCCTTAGCCCTGCCTGCCCACCGTGGCCTTGCCTGGGTCTTCCTGTTGCTTCCTGCTGCGGCTGAGCAAGAGGGAAGGGAAGCAGCTGGAAGCAGGAAGCAGCAGGAAGA
>NW_015188052.1:0-868 GCF_001447785.1 Gekko japonicus
CCTCGCCTAGGGTGAAAAATAAGCTGGGGGCGGCCCTGCTGCCGGAGCTCCTTGCCCTGCCATGGGAGGCCTCTGTGGATGACTGGCTGCCTGCTCCCACTTATTTAAAGCCCCCCCCCGAATTACAAAATCCTGGCCTGAGTAGTGCCTCTTAACACACATTCTCTGAATTGCTGGTTTTCGTTATACATCAGCTTCACGGGAGTCCAGGCCACAGATCCTCCTTTCAATCCCCACCCAATGGGAGGACTAGGGCTGTGGCAGCCCGTCCCCAGAGCCTTTTCCAGTGGAGGTCCTGAAGACCTCAAATGGGTGGTTGGTTGAAGCCTGAGCTGTACCCTCTCTCCCCCATTTTCTGCAAGCTGCAGAAATCCCTTTTGTTCAAATGGGTTTGTAACCTCAGCTAGCCAGTTGGTTTGGTTGGTTTCTACTGGCTTTTTAGAATGATGTTGTGAACCCCCATATACTTTGTATGGGGAGGGAAGGCAGCCTGGCATGACCTGATCTCATCAGATCTCGGAAACTAAGCAGGGTTGGTACTTGCATGGGAGACCACCAAGGAAGGCCTCGCCTTCTCACTTGCCTTGAAAGCCCCTTGCTGGGGTTGCCATAAATCAGGTGTGACTTACTTGACAGTACTGTAAACAGACATACCTTTGTGTGTGTACATGTATGTATATGTATGTGTGCGTGTGTGTATAGAAAAGGATATGTACTGACTTGAGTATGTAGGTATATACATACTTAAAATATGTATCAGAAAGCTAAACAATCATGCAAATTCAGGGTTTGTACCATTAACCAATTAGAGAAGAAAGGGGGGGGGAAACGGAGTGATTGTATTGGCCCCTTAGCCTGGTTAGAGAGG
>NW_015188053.1:0-966 GCF_001447785.1 Gekko japonicus
AGCTCATGGAAGTGTATAGGCCTCTCAAGTGGAGGGATCGGCACATCTCTATGTACTGCTGCTGCTTTAGCACCACAAACTGCGGAGAGGAAGCCTGATCAATGATTAGTACTATCTGTTAAGCCACCACTCCCTTTCTCCTTGCCTCATGATCAGGTGAATAAATCTAACATCCTAAACACCTGGGGGGATTTCCCCCCCTCAAGTTGCAACCACCTCCTGGTGGCCCTGCAGGGTTTTCAAGGTAAGAGACGTTCAGAGGTTGTTTGCCATTGCCTGCCTCTGCATAGCAACCCTGGTATTCCTTGGAGGTCTCCCATTTAAATAATTACCAGGGCTGACCCTGCTTTGCTTCCAAGATCTGATGCAATTGGGCTAGCCTGGGCTATGCAGGTCAGGGCTCTGGGAGGAATGGCAAGGTAGAAATGCAGTTTCAGTCCCTTGTGGCAATGAGGCTTATGGCACGACAAATTTGTTAGTTGTTAAGTACCACAAGAATCTGTTGTTTTTGCTACAAAATAAGACAACACTACAAAACAAGACAATAAGAGCTGCGGTGGCTCAAGTGGTTAAGACGCTGAACTGCAGGCTGTGGAAGGTCGGTAGTTCAGCAGTTCGAGACCCGAGTGTGCCGCATGACGGAGTGAGCGCCCGTCTCTAGTTCCAGCTCCTGCCAACCTAGCAGTTCGAAAGCAAGAAATTGCAAGTAGATAAATAGGTACCACTTCGGTGGGAAGGTAACAGCGTTCCGTGCGCCTTGGTGTTTAGTCATGCCGGCCACATGACCACGGAAATGTCTTCAGACAGCGCTGGCTCTTCGGCTTTGAAACGGAGATGAGCCCTGCAACCTTAGAGTCGGATTCGACTGGCTTTCAAGCAAGGGAACCTTTAACTTTACTAAGACAACACAGCTATCATTCTGAAAATCCTTGCAGCGACACAAAGCAGGAGGGGGAGGAGGTAAAC
>NW_015188054.1:0-849 GCF_001447785.1 Gekko japonicus
CCCCCATCCTGTCTCTGCTGCCATCCTGCTCAGCAGACCATCATATAAACAAACAGTTAAACTGGTCACAAATCGTATGAATCGGACATAAATAAAAACTTAAGAGAAGCCACGCTGGACTGGCCCCCTCCAGTCCCACACTCTGTGTCACACAGTGACTAAAAACCCAGGTGCCATCAGGAGGTCCACCAGCAGGGCCAGAACTCCAGAATCCCTCCCACTGGTGCCTCCCAAGCACTAAGAAGACAGAGCATCACTGCTCCAGACAGAGCATTCCCTCTCTACCTTGTGGATAAGAGCCACCGATGGACCTCTGCTCCATATGTTTATCCAATCCCCTCTCGAAGCTGTCTGTGCTTGTAGCTGCAACCACTACCTGTGGCAGTGAATGCCACGTGTTAATGACTCTTTGGGTGAAGTAGTAAATACATGTGCTGGGTCTGGAAAATCCCCCTATACCTACACATTTGGTGTTTATCTAGCCAGTGTGATTCAGCAGTTAAAAGTGTCAGAATAGGATGGGGGGGCAGGTTCCAAGCTTGTTGTGTGACCTCGGGGGCCAGTCACGCACGCTCGGCCTAAACCACTTCACGAGGTACTTGTAAAATGGAGGAGGAGAGAACCACATAACCTGCTTTGGGGAGAAAGGCTGGGAATAAAGAAAGAAAAGGAAGAAATTCTTAGCAATGTCAATGGCGGCCAATCTGCTTGGATCAGCAGTGTTTCCACACACATGTGGTTTTGTAAAAAAGAAATACTAACACAAACCTATTCAGGACATTCCCAACACTGAACCAGACAGACTCAGGGCGATTTCGAGCTAGAGCTGCCTCGCGGCGCAGCTGCCGT
>NW_015188056.1:0-954 GCF_001447785.1 Gekko japonicus
CTGAGAACTTCAGCCCCACTGGGGGAAAAACTGCCCCCCAAGCCACAAAATCCTGGCTGCGGGCCTGCTGGGAGGGAGGGAGGCTCAGAAAGGGTGATTGGCCCGGGGGTACCCAATTAGCTTCATGCATGAGTGGAGAATTTGAATTCAGGTCTCCCAAGTTCCTAGGTCAGTTCAGCCTTGCAGCAGCCTTCCAAGGTCCCAAGCAGAGAGTGATCTTTTAAAACTAGCGATGGACTGAACTGGCAACGTATTGTCTGGAAACAGGGTCGTCGTCCCCCCCCCCGTGGGGACAGGGGATCCTCTGCCCACCGCTGGCTTTTCCCGCCATCACTCTAAGTGGCGATGGGAGGAAAATGAAATAAATAATGGCCCTCTGCCAATGGTGTGAGTTTACTTCCGGGAAAAACCTGGAAGTGATGCCCCGCCTCTCTAGGAATCGGCTGAAACTCTATGGTGAAATCACAGCGTTTGGCCAATTCCTAGAGAAGCATGATGCCATGCTGTCAGCCACCGGCCCCCTCATGTCCTCACCTCTCCCCTGGTCTCTTGTTGGTTGTTCTGACCTGGCTGGCCCGATCTCATCAGATTCCAGAAGCTAAGTAGGGTGGTCTGTGGTGAGTCCTTGGATGGGAGACCACCACGGAAGTCCAGGGTCGCTACGCAGAGGCAGGCAGTGGCAAACCACCTCACAATGTCTCTTGCCTTGAAAAACCCACGAGGAGTCACAGCAAGTCGGCCGCAACTTGACAGGGGAAATCTGAAGAAGTGAGCCGTGACTCACGAAAGCTCCTCCCCTGCCACAAATTGTGTTAGTTTTTAAGGTGCTCCTGGACTCTGGCTCTTTTCTACTGCTACAGACAGACTAACACGGCTGCCCATCTTGGTACAACTGCAAAACTAGGATCAAGAGCCTGAAAAGGTGAGCCACTTTTGTGCAGTGGTGAAGTGCGC
>NW_015188057.1:0-854 GCF_001447785.1 Gekko japonicus
TTGCTATTTCATTAACCAACACCCAGTTCATCTCCTCCACTTTTACTCAATCAAGAAGGGCACTCAGGTCATTAATTTGTGCTCCATCCTGTTTCAGAAGCTATCTTGACTCACCCAAATGTTTGTGTCAATGCACATCTGGCTCACTTCAACTTAATCAAAGTATGTTAATGTAAATGTTGTATGTTAATGTATGTTAATGTAAATGTAACCTAGGTTCTTTGTGCTCGTGCAGATTTGGCTCACAGTAGCCTAATCAAGGTATTTTTCCCACTTTCCCCCACCAAAGTTTGACAGCAGTTAACATTAAACCAGCCAGTAAGACTCAAACTTTATATTTTGGACCAAACATGTTCCTGGGAAAGTGATCCCCGTGTCTCATAAAAAGACCATCCCAGGTCAGTGGAAAATGTGCTAGGTTTCCCATTACCTGAACACCCCTGCAACTGTGTTGCAGCCGCCCCCCCGGTGATTAGCCAGCTCCTCGCTCTGCTCCTTGGACCTTTCCAACCTCAAGGCCAGGATTTCAGGGTATATGTCTCTTCCCTAAAAACTTCCAAGTTTCCTCCCTCCAACCTTTTATACATGTGCCCTCTTGTTCATGTGTATGATTGCTTAGGGAATTAGTTCTAAGGTGCTCTGTGTAGGCTCTTCATATTTTTATTTAACATATAACAAAATGTCTGTGTTTACAATTACTCTCTCACTGTCATTCTTCTTAATTTTATTTTGGGTAACAGTTTAATGGTTGGAGGAATGTGGGCAGTTTAACAGTGGAAAGACAATCATTCTCTCACATTCTCTTTCTTCCTAATTTTGATTTGAGGTATCCCCACTGAGATCCACCCTGGTAT
>NW_015188058.1:0-858 GCF_001447785.1 Gekko japonicus
GTTTGTGACTGCATGTGGCAGGGAGTAATCGGGAATGGTGGATCACCTTTCAAGGAAGCATGGCTGCTTTTAATTGAGGAATGCCAGTGGTTACAGCCAGTGTTCCCTCTAAGCTGAGTTAGTGTGAGCAAGCTCACTGTTTTTTAGCTTCCAGCTCACATGTTTTTGTCTTCGCTCTGGAAGGATGGCTCCAGAGCAAACTATGCAGTAGCCAAATCGCTCACTCACAACTTTAATGCCGGTAGCTCACAAAGTGGAATTTTTGCTCACAAGACTCCACAGCTTAGGGGAAGCATTGGTTACAGCCCAGTTTGAAAACCGCTGGAATAAATGACACAACCACTGAAAGCAAAAAGCCCAGTTGGGATGCAGGGAAGGGGGTAAACAAGCTGAAGAGTTTTAAGATACGCTTCAGCAGCTGTTGAATCGCAGGACCTTCTCCAGCTAGAAGCAAGTCAGTTCTACATCCCACCTTGCAACCCATAAAAGGAGCTAGTCACATCTAAAGCCACATTGCACTGAAAGCAAAGGTCTTGATAGATGCAACTGACTTGCATTGAACGTTAGCTTACCTGAGCTTGGCTGGGGTCCCCAGCAGGTGAAGAATGAGGAGACAAATTGGCCAGGTGTCCATCTGGAATGGAGAAGTTCCTCCCCTTTGGCCAGACCTTCTCCAAGCTGCTCCAGGCCTGAACTTTATTTTTAGTTTGTGGCACTTTTCATCAGTGGAGCTGCGGTGGCTCAAGTGGTTAAGACGCTGAACTGCAGCCTGTGGAAGGTCGGTAGTTCAGCAGTTCGAGACCCAGGTGCCGCATGATGGAGTGATGCTATGATGGCTCCTGCCAACCTAGCAGTTCG
>NW_015188060.1:0-859 GCF_001447785.1 Gekko japonicus
AAATAAAGGGGGCCTTCCTCCACTTACGGCCAGTCTCACCTTAATTTCATAAGACTTTTTAAAAAGTATACTGTTGTCACCCTTGCCTTACAGCTGAGGAAAGGGAGACCATTTGCCTAAGAAAGTTAAGATTATTTTGCCTCAGAAAGGCAAGACTATTTGCCTGAGGCTACATTAGTGAGTGAACTGTGGGGTCAGTCACTGGTCACATTTTCACTGTCTTTGGCTGTTTTGGGCCTGCTCTAAGTGTGTCCTATAGCGTATCTTCCCTAGCTAACCCTGTTTCTATTATCAGCCATCGATGGGCATTTCCACATTCTCATTTTCCTCACTTATAAGTTCCTTAGAGTTGCCAATCCCCAGTTGGGGGCAGGGGATCCTTAGGTTTGGGCTATAAGAAAGTGGGGGGGGGATAGCTGCTGGGTGCTCCATTATACCCTATAGAGACTGGTCTTCATAGAGTATTAATGGAGAATCAATCCATGAGTATCTGGGGCTCGGGTGTGTGTGTGTCTGTTTTTTGAGGTAGAAGCACCAGATTTTTAGCATAGCTGCTGGTGCCTCTCCTCAAAAAACTCCCCAAGTTTCAAAAGGATTGGACCAGTTCTGTGAGCCACAAAAGAAGGTGCCCCCATTCTCCATTATTTCCAATGGAGGAAAAACATTTAAAAGGAATGTGGTCCCTTTAAATGTGACAGCAGCTCATCCAGAACTCGCTTGGGAGTTCCCTGGTAAAGCCCCTGCCCACTTATCAGCCTCACCTGGCAACCCTAAAGTTCCTGTTTCTTTGGAAGGGTTTCTAGTCCATGCATGTTTTGTTCCCTGTAGTTGTTGATTTGATATTACACTGGTTTATATC
>NW_015188061.1:0-876 GCF_001447785.1 Gekko japonicus
GTTTTTTTTTTGTTTTTTTTTTAAACCATAGTATTGAAGGTGGCATGGTAAAGGCATTTCTGGCCATGGTCTGTACATTCATCCTTTTAGAAGTTGTACTTCTTGGCGTGTTCTCATATTGCCTTTTACTCAGTAGCCTTGTTCACAGGTTACAGTGAATGCATGTACATCTGTTCCTGACTGTACATGAATACATCTATTTGTAAGAAAGACCCAATGTGTGTTCACTTTGCAACTGAAACTAGGGTCCAGTATCTGGATAAATGTCGGGTCGGTATCACATGTCAGGCCCGTAGCTACAGTGGAGCATTTTGGGGGCCCACCCCCTTAATTAAAAGTCTTGCCCCACAAAAAGCCATGCCAGAAGCCTTATTGGGGGGGGCTGTTTTTAAAATATGTGTGTGCTGCTTGTGTAGAAACCTTATTTTTGAGAAGAGACCACTTTTGAGAAGAGACCCTTGGGCTTCCCTCTCCCTCCCACTGTGGAATTTTGGGGGGGTATCATGGGACCTGGGAAAAGATAGCTCAAAAGGCATTCAGATTAATTTAATTAACTGCAACTTAACTGCCCCCTTAAAAATTTAAATTCCCCCCGGACAAAAAAATCCTGGCTACGGGCGAGAATTACTCAGTGCGTGTATAAAGAAAGATTGTGTACAGATTGCACATGCATTCACTGTAAGTTGTGGACAGGGCTAAAGTACTTGGGTGTTCTTTTGGGTCCGTTCTGATTTCAGATCAGTAAATATACTCCAGTCTCTATCTCAGTGGCAAGCGATCTACAAATGTTTCATCATTTTATTCCTTGCACATCCTCCCAGTCTTCCCACTGCTTCTCTCATACCATGCCACATCATATATATCCCTGTCCTCTAT
>NW_015188062.1:0-865 GCF_001447785.1 Gekko japonicus
ATGAACTGAGTAAATAGGCTCTGAGGCGATATTGTTTGCTTGTATTCTGTCAGACCCCATACAGGAAGCGGGCAAAACAACAAATCCTGTTTGCTTATGAGGAGGGGGGCGGATTTGTGGTACAGTTTAAGGGTGGTGGCTTTCGGACATGTTTTCTTTTAAATTCTGTACAAGGCTCCTTGGCTGTATCTCAGTTTTTGTTGTGGGGAGTGGGACGGACCACTGAGATGCTGGATCAGTCCTCTGTCCAGGAGAGCGAGTGCTCTGAGGAGCACCGTTGCATCTCTGCCGGGGAGGGGAGAGCTGTGTATGTGTAAGAGGCATGGGAGAGGTGTGGGCAGGGGATAGGGCTGCCAGCCTCTCAGTGGGATCTGGAAATTTCCCAGAATCACAACTGATCTCTGGACGACAGAGATCAGTTAACCTGACGAAAATGGCTGCTTTGGAAGGTGAGCTTTATGCGCCACTGAGATTCCTCCTCTCTCCGCATCCTGCCTTCCCACGGCTCCTCTCCCAAATCTCCAGGAATTTCCAAACCCAGAGTTGGCAACGCTAGTTGTGAAGGGGGAGGAGGCTGAGGGTGGTGGGGAGCAGAAATTCTATTGCCTAGAGCAGTTTGGCTGATACCTCTTCAGGGGTTGCTCTCAGATCCTGTCAGACAAATCAACGCTTAAAAAAGAGGATGATTTTTTGCCAATTTGCCCCTCTCATGACAGCCTTCCAACTTTCCCCTCATGCTCTTCCCGGGGGTGTGTGTGTGTGTCCAATGTCCCCCAGGGTCAGCATTTTCAGGGCATATTTTTAGCTGCAGGCAGGAAAGCCACACTCAGTGGGAAGATTTCACTGGGGTCCAAGCCAATGTGTA
>NW_015188063.1:0-865 GCF_001447785.1 Gekko japonicus
TCTTCTCCTCCTCCTCCTCTTCTTCTTTGGGGTAAGCAAATACCATGAGTAGGACTCTTGGTAGACAGGCTTAGGTTGTCACTGTTAGACCAGGGGGTTGCTAACCATCACTTAAATGACAGCCATCCTTAGCTACTCCCCTGCACCAGTTTTGTTCTCTGGGATTTTGCCTCCCTCTTCTCTGCCAGCTGGTCCACAGCCAGAGCTTGGGGAGGTGCACTTGAGGAGCTCTGGGTTGAGGAGATTCATGAAGATGGCAGGTGACAGGGAAGAAGCTGGCAGCAAGGGGGTCCGAGCAGTACATCTCCCACAGCAGGAAAAGGACAGTGAGGCCTGGCAAGAATGGTGGGCTGCTGAAGGAGCACCAGCAAGACAGAGCCCACACATGCACATGCCTCTTTCTGTCCTCCTCTGATTTTTCCATGACATGCTGAAGAGCTCCCACCTACTCTCCAGCTTCTTTCAGCGACTAGTTATGAGTAGCCAGGGAGCTCCCCCCCCTTTATTGAGGGAGGCGAAGACAAGAATGTGAGAAGTTGGTGAGGAGGAAGGAAATGAGAAGGATGCAACAGGTGGGAGCTGCCATTAGGGAAGGCTGGCCTGCAATCCTTTTTCAGAGGCTTCATGACCCACTTTTGGGTCCTGACCTACAGGCTGGGAAACACTGTTCTAGAGGACGCACAAGATAGTCTGCAGCAACTGGCGAGCAATCAGTAGGTCACGAGCTACCTGTTGGAGACCCCTGCTCTAAACACGTTTTCTGCTTCATAGTTAATTGTAAAATGTTGGTCACATTTCATCTAGATTTGGGGATATGTAGTTTCTTTCCCCTAGCTATAGTCCTAGTACTGGACTGGTTCACATA
>NW_015188064.1:0-869 GCF_001447785.1 Gekko japonicus
CTAGTATTTTGGGAGAGGGAGAGAAATGCGGTAGGAGAACACTTGCATTCATCTGCAGTCTAAAAAGTTCAGAAGAAGCTCAAGGTGGGCGGCAAAAGTTGGAACAAATCCTATTTCCCAGGGCTGGTGGTTCTCCAACTGTACAGAAAAATCCCACAGCGGAGGCATAAATGGCTATTATGGAAACCACCTCTTCCTCCTATCCACCTTTCAACATTTTTACATGTGGCAAAGTCGATCCTGCCGCCCATCTCTCAAGTTGGATCCTTTTTTTTTTAAACCCCCCCTGAAGGGATATTTTTATTTTGCATTAACTACAAACTATAAAGAAAATTAGGGAGGGAAACTACAACTAGGGATAAAGGAAAGATAACCACACTAAACTAAAAACCCAAGAGGAGGAGATCTTATTTCTGTTAATGTAAATGTTAGTAGCACAAGTGTTAGTATCACAATATACTTGTAGAGTTCCTGTTTGTCTTCCATGTTTATATGTTACTGTGTTAATTGTTATGAGTTGGATCCTGTTCTGCAATTTATTCCGATGGCCAGAGAGTCTCTCCCTCCCCCAAAGACACACTTACACAAACACACCCGATGCAAGACATTCAAAACCGTTTGCCTTTAGCTGCAATCTGCAGCCAGCATTATTTTGGATCAACGTGAAATCAGGTCTTCATCCGCTCTCTGCATCTTTTGGTGCCCATGGTTCTTTTCCCCCTGGCATGAAGTGCCTGAATTCTCCTTCGAATAGGGGTGTCAAATATAAGTCTCAGGGGCCGGAACCGGCCCATTCGGGAACTTATGTGGCCCGTGAGCACCTAGTGCAAGAACAGGAAACTGCTTATTTATTTATTTATTATTTAGAT
>NW_015188065.1:0-868 GCF_001447785.1 Gekko japonicus
CCCAGGTGCGGAAGTGATTCTGCAATGTCCGTGGGTTAACATTTGGCCAAGCGTCTTGTACACTGGCATGATGCCATTACAAACCCAGGGACCTCTTCCAGAGCAATCTTGCGTGGTTTCCCCATTGCTGGGAGGGGAAGGTTGGGGGAGGGGAAGGCACAGTGTCGCGGGATATATATATATATTTTTAATGCAGGCTTTTGTACTTACAGGAAGTTACAAAGGGCATCTCTAGGATTCTCCAGAGACTGTATGGTAAAACCACAGAGTTTCTAGCAATTCCTAGAACTACCCCCGGAAGTGATAAAGGGTAACTCTAGGAGTTGACAGAAGCTGTATGGTAAAACCATAGAGTCTCTGGCTACTCCTAAAACCGTAGAGCCTCTGGCGATTCCTAGGGGTACCTTTTGCAGTAAAAACTTCTGGTAAGTACACGAAGCTGCCTTTTAATTCCCCACCCCACTGCAGCTCCAAGAAATGGGACCTGGGGGTGGGGCGTCCCAGGACCAGCAAAGATCCAGACTTTCCTGTCCCCATGCCAGCCACCCCAGCTTTGCAGTGACCTTTCCATGAAGGTGGTTTTAGAAAGATCACAGGACCATAAAAACCCAGGAGATACATGGAAGCACAACAATGCTGTGCGTGGGGGGGGACTGCTTTCCAGTAGCATCACACATAAAAAGTTACGGCCACCGCCGCTGTTCTCGGCGGCAGCTGCGATGCTCGCGGGGGCGGGGGACGTACTCCTGCCTCCCTGAGCCCCAGGGTGGTGGTCTTGGATTCGTAGGGGCAAATTCCACCTCTCGCATGTGATGTCCTAGCGGCGTTTCTTTGCACGTAGCTTGTGCAGCTGACTGAGTGCCTCTTC
>NW_015188066.1:0-858 GCF_001447785.1 Gekko japonicus
CCTAAACTACCTCGCAGGGCTGTTCCTGCGAGGATACAATGGAGGAGAGGAGAGCAACAAACAAGGAAGACGCCAAGAAAAGGGCAGACGAGCAAGAACCCTTTTCCCTTTAAAAAAGGAAAAGTGAAACGCAATGGGGTGGTGGTGGAAAAATTACAGCCCATGAAATGAAGTTCTCTCCCCGTCAAGCCCCTGAGTCAGGTCCTGAACGCTTGATGCCCCACACTGCCTCCAGCCTCTTTCTTGTCATGCACCCCACAGGCCAGCCTCGTGCCGAACCCCAACCCCCTAACCCCCACCGCGCAGGCCACATGGCACCTGGTCCAAGCTTTCGCCCGGCCGTCTGTGGACTGCTGCCCTTTTGGCTGCCTCATCCTCCCTGGGGGGCCGACGGGACACCCAAGGGGCAGGCCACTGTGTCCGACAAGAGTGTGGAGATGTTTTCCGCAATCGGTGGCTAATAATCCCTTGGATTCCGTGACGCAACATGTGAGGCTCTTCAAAGAACTCCGAACGCGCGCCCCCCCCTCCCAAATCCCCCCCAGGGAAAACAAGAGTCCACCGAGCAGGATGGAACAGCCACGAAGGGCCAGCCGGTTCCGCAGCGTCTGGGTGAGGCGCCCACCCCAGGTTGGGGCCCCAGGGGAGGCAAAACCGAGGCTTCCTGCGGCGCTTCCAAGACAGGCAGAGCCAGCTCCGTGAATCATGCCGCGACACAAACAAAAACTCATGCGCCAGCGTCTGCGAAGCCACGGGGAGCGGAAGTAGCGGCAGAACGGCGGAGGGAGCCTGCCTGGGCCGCAGCCCAGGGAAGAGCTGGAAACAGAAGCAGGCCGCAACCTGACCGCCGACAGCTCT
>NW_015188067.1:0-862 GCF_001447785.1 Gekko japonicus
TCAGCTGGAGGGCCCTATAAATCTTGCAGCCATCACTTTCCCTCCCCTCCTCCAAGAGCCCTCCAGCTGATCAGCAGGCCCTTTAAATCTTGCAGGAGGTGAGGGAGAGGGGCAGCTCCTGGCTGCATGCCTTCCCTCCCCCCTGCTGCCCCACAAAATTTCCCCATGACCTACCAACCCAAAATTTCTGGCTATGTGGCTGATCTGGAGGTTACAGTGGTGTGGATGACCATGGCTGGGTCAGCAGAGTCTAAACAAAGGGCCAGCTTGAGAACCAGATGTAACCAAAATAAGTTTCTCCTAGTAACAGCACCCAGTTGCTTATCCATCAACAAAGTTGGGCCCAGCAGAGTGCCTTATAACACTGCATGTATCTCCTACTGAGCATGTTAGTGTGAACTTGCGCATCATATTTGGAGAGCTGGAAAAGGAATCTATTAACATAAAACTTATATAAAAAACTGATGCTTAGAAGAAAAAAGAACTGTTGACCACATAATCTTTGCTACTGTTATTCTAAATGGCCTAGGCTATCCCAATCTCATCAGATCTCAGAAGCTAAGCAGGGTCAACCCTGGTTAGTATTGGAATGGGAGACCACCAATGAAGTCCAGAGTTGCTACACAGAGGCAGCCAATAGGAAACCACCTCTATTTATCTCTTGCCTTGAAAACCCTAACAGGATCACCATAGAGAAAGAGATAGATCTAGATCACTATAGGTCAACTGCGACTTGACAGCACTTTTTAACACTACCACTGTTATAAGGAACTTATTTAGCTTTCTTCTCTCTCTCTCTCTCTCTCTTCTTCCGTGTGGACTGGATCCAAACGTGTCCTTCCACACAAGGACAGCACTTCTA
>NW_015188068.1:0-856 GCF_001447785.1 Gekko japonicus
ACATTAATGGATACTAATGAGATTTTTTTATTTGCCATTTTTTATCTTTTCTTGAAGTGACTATATTTTTAAGCTGCATTCTTGTTTGAATTTGAGACACTGTTTTATATTTTAATTGTTTTTTATCATTTTTTTCTTTTCATGACCCTTCTGTACTTCTTGTGTTTTGGCCGTACTCATTGCTTCTTCCAAATCTTCTCTGTATTCTTTATCTTCTCCTTCTTCCTCTTCTTCAGTATCATCTTCTTCTTTTTTTTAATACTTGCCCAAATGGGCAAAGTTTATTAGTTTTTACACATAACACATAACAAAACAACAGAAAGAGCAATACATTTTTAGAATACCTAGACATTGTCTCGCTCACAACATCTTTAGATACATAGTTCTTTTTCCTCCTTATTTAACTTTATATTCCACAATAAAATATCATTAATCAAAATTCTATTCCCAATATATAGTTCATTTTTCTATATCCTATCTGCTATATTTCATTCTATCTATGCTGCGCTATTATTAATTAGTTTTATAATCATAAAAATAGAAAGGAAAAGAAACAGGTGTTTCAGCATTTTAACAGTTCTAATTTGGGCACATATTTCTTGTATAATAACAGTTTGGTCCCTTTAAGATATTCCTTCACCTTTTTAACTTTCAAAATCCCATATACTTGCAAACTTTGACATAGTATTTTATATTTTTCTTAGCTTTACAGTGCCAATATGTTTTCACCTTACTCTATGTAACTCCATCTTTTCTCTCACAATTGTAAATCATTACATCTTCTCTAGGAGATCAGCCCATTACTATTATTATTATTATTATTTCAATGCAAAGCCCACTCTAAAAATCAAACTGT
>NW_015188069.1:0-871 GCF_001447785.1 Gekko japonicus
TAAACACCGAGGAGTGACCCTGCGCCCTGTGCCCTGGTTCTAACACCCTCAGTCTATTTTGCAGTCAGTCAGTCAATCTCGCAACATAAATTATGCGATCAGATTGAGCCGACTGAATCATAGAATGTTAGAGTTGGAAGGGACCTTGGAGGTCATCTAGTCCAACCCCCTGCACTCTGCAGGAGCAGAGCCGAAAGAGAGCCCTACATACCTACAACAGACCCGGAAGCTGGTCAGGACCAATACCCATAAGACTTGGATTCCAACCTCTCACCATCCTGGTTGCCCTCTTCTGGACACACTCGAGCTTGTCAACATCCTTCGTAAAATGTGGTGCCCAGAACTGGACACAGGACTCCAGGTGAGGCCTGACCGTAGCAGGATAGAGCGGAACGACCACCTCCCGTGATCTGGACACAATGCTTCTGTTCATGCACCCTAAGATTGCATTAGCTTTCTTTGCAGCCGCATCTCACTGCAGGCTCATGTTTAGCTTATGATCAACCAGAACACCCAGATCCCTTTCACAGGTGCTGCTGTCGAGCCAGGTCCCTCCCATTCTATATCTGTGCCTTTAATTTTTTGTACCTAAGTGTAGGACTTTGCACTTCTCTCTATTGGAATTCATTTTATCTGTCTCCGCCGACTGTTCTAGCCTCTCTAGATCATTTTGAATCCTGACTCTGTCTTCTTCAGAATTAGCCATCCCATCCAGCTTGCGAATACCACCAGGACCAATACCTAATTAGTGGTACGGTTGGTTTTAGGAATTTCTGCTATGCACTTTAATTGTTTCCGGCACTTCGAAAATGGTTTCTGATTGTTCTTGGATGTTTCATGTGTGTTTTTAATTGTATTTATATACATTTTA
>NW_015188070.1:0-854 GCF_001447785.1 Gekko japonicus
TCCACTTTACCAGTGCCACAGGGGCAGGCTTGCTCAGCCACTGGGACCTTTTTGTGACAGCCCTCTATGACCGCAGCTATAGATAGGACAGGATTTCCAAGCATAACAAGCAAGAAGCCGGAGAAACCATGTATCTCATTTGAGGGGGGGCTAAAAGGTTTGGGACCCTGGCAATATCATTCTGTCTCTCAACATCTAGCATTTGCAGTTTGACTTATGGGCAGGTAAAGTTCCCCTCTCAATTAAGGGCAGAGCTTGGCTAGACTTATCCATGAGTAATAGCCCTCAACTGTAGCTAAGACCAGCATATGTGCTCAAGAGCACTCTTTCAGTAATGTTCAGGGTGCTTACTGAGAAGGTTAACAGCCGTAGGAACAATGGAAAAATCAACATTCTGTTTTCACTTCAAGGTGAAGAGACCATCCTGATATGCTTCAGCTATTACAAAACTGTTATGTCTACCCTACGAAGAAAAGTTAAACTAAAAGTTAAACATGGATTAAGCAGAAGGTCCTCCTTCTAAACCTTGTGTCAGGTGAGTGTTGAAAATCGCTGTTTTGGTGACAGTTCAGCGGCACCGTAGAGACTAACAAGATCTTGGGGGTATAAGCTTTCCAGAGTCAAAGTATCAGACAAAGTTTAAAAAAAAAATTGACAAAAAAAAAAAGGAGCCTTGCCTCTTGAAAGCTTGTACCCCAAACATGGTGTTGGTCGCAAAGGTCAACCTGGACTCAAACCTAGCTGTTTTGGAAATGCCTCCGGTGAAGTGTGCTGTTATCCTTTCTGCTGCTCTTAGGCCTTGGGATAGACTGACCCACTCCCACAGTGATTTGCCAGTTTGGTGTAGTGGTTAA
>NW_015188071.1:0-879 GCF_001447785.1 Gekko japonicus
TGAAGCAATCAGCTCTCTTTGCTCCGTCCGGAGCTCGGTGGGCGCACGTAGAAAAAAATTCAAAAAGCTTTCTTTCAGCTGCTTTCCAAAGTGCTTTGTTTGGCAAAAAGTAGAAAAAAAACTTTGCAGGAAAAATAGTTCCTTTTAAAAATAAGCCTCTATGTGCCAGCTCAGCTCTCTTTCTCTTTCTCTCTCTCTCTCTATCCAACAAGCGTATTGAATAAACCATCCTCTGCTACCATCTGTTGTAAAATAGTCAAAAATTGTTTAATACTTAGACTATTAGATGGATCTTGCTCTATTGGAAAGAAGAGATTTCTTTGCCTTTTAAAATACTTTATTCTAAGGGGAAAGGGTTCACGGGATTACTACAAATCAACATAACACTAAGAGCTACATTTCTATGCTGGTTACAGACAAAACAAGCACACATGTAATGGAGAAATTCTCTCCTTCTTCTTGACCCTAGAAAGGAAGTCACCTGAAACAAATGACCAATCTGCATCAAAGTAGAAGTTACTTTTCCCGGGCTAATTCCCCATTGGCTCAGTGCCAGGTATCCCTTCCAGGTCAGTCTAAACAATAGCAAACTAGGAATACAAGTTAACCCCATAATGACTGAATCAGACCAGTTAACCCTATAATGACTGAATCATCAGACCTTGTAAACACATACATTTCCAAAAAAAATTACTTTAGGATAAGAGAAATATAGGTATTTGCAAGCAAAGATGGATAGAGCATCCCCACTCCCCCGGATTTCTTTTGGCATCAATACTTTGGGGAATTGCTATTCTTGTTACACGATACTCTATAAATGCAATGGTTTGATGTTTTGAAGCCTGAGAGGGAACAAAATTCCCAAGAAAGAGAGGGACT
>NW_015188072.1:0-850 GCF_001447785.1 Gekko japonicus
ATCAAAACAAGTCAATAAAGACAAGCCAGCGCATATAAAACAGAGCAGTCTGTAACAATATTGATTTTAAAAAATTCATCAAAGCAGACCATAAAACTGCTGAAGAGAGATGGAACCTGTTCATTAGAAGTGATAAAGAGAAATGTTTTGGCCTGGTGCCTAAAGGAAAGGAAAGCAGGCACCAGGCTAGGCTCAAGGAGGAGGGCATTCCGGAGAGGCATCACCACCAAAAAAGCTTTCTCTAGTTGCCACTTGCCTCACCTCTGCAGGCGAAACCACAAAGCACAGGGTTTGAGATTATCTCAGCTGGAGGGCTGGGAAATATGGGAAGAGGCAGCCATTCAAGTATCCATCCCCAAATCATTTAAGGCCTTACAGGTAAGAATCATGCCCTTTAGGCAAGACTCTTTTCCGCTGGAGTACCATCTCGTGTTGCAAGAACTACACTAAGAATGGAGTTTGCTCAACACCCACTGGAATCTAGGGCTTGGCTTTGTCCTTTTAATCTGAGGCCCCAGTCAGACGTGCCAGAAAACGCGGGGGGAAGCGCGGCTATTTGCGCCGTCGCATTCTGATGCACCATTATGCGATCAGACGCGGCGGCAGCTTCCCCGTGGCAAAGAGGACAAAGAGGGAGAAAGCCACGCGCCGGTGCGATCACACCCAGGGAGTCCGCATGCAGCCCGTGGCAAACCATTTGCTAGTAGGTCGTCCCAAGTACTTTTTTAATGCGCATCTTTGGCGGGACGCCACGGGTTCACCACGGGTGCGCTACGCCTCCCAGATGTTGCAGTGTGATTGTGCCCAGAAAATCTGCGGGCCTATTGTGCCTTCAGCGCAGCAAATGCTC
>NW_015188073.1:0-855 GCF_001447785.1 Gekko japonicus
ACAAATTATTAATAAAATAAATCACATAAATTATTGGGAAATGACTACATTCTTGTGCATGGTTAATTTCTGTTCTTCAGGTTCAACTTGCAAAACACATTTGGCTTCAACAAATGATCTTCAGACTGCACCAGAAAGGACTTTCTAATTACAAATCTATCCATGGCAAATTGCATGGAATCGTGGACTGAAAACAATTCAAAGGAAAATATCAAGATTCTGAATAGGAGAAATTGCATATATAAAAAAGGAGGGGTAGCCATGCTAATCATGTAATCCTTCAAGCCTCTTCCATTGTTTCCAATGAGCAATCCTGTCATTCCTTTTATACCTCCCAGTTGGTTGCCCTTTGAAACTGTACCACACTATTTGAAGTAACAGCAAAAAAGGTTCTAAATTTGCAGAGTGGAATGACAGCCCCTGGGAATAGGCTCAGTGCTCTGGAAGTGGAATGACAGCCGCCAGAGTGGAGTTATGGTCCCTAGGAAGGTAATCAGTACTCTTGGACTGGAATGACAGGTCACAGAGTGGAATGACAGCCCCTGGGAGTAGCAGAAGTGTCCTGGGACTGGAATGACAGCCCCTGGGATTAGCAAAAGTATTCTGGGGCTATCATTCCACTCTGAGTGCTGTCATTCCAGTCCCAGAACACCTCTGCTACTAACAGTGGCCACCATTCCACTCTGGGGGTTGTCATTCCAGTCCCAGAGCACAGATTCTATTGCTAGGGCTCATCATTCTCTGGGGGATGTCATTCCACAGTACCAGAGCACATATTCTCTTTTTAGGGACCATAATTCCACTATAGGGGCTGTCATTCCAGTCACAGAGTAGCCTATCTGGGCCCAAAGACCT
>NW_015188074.1:0-854 GCF_001447785.1 Gekko japonicus
GGGTGACATCGTTGCATCGGGGACATCACATGGTGACGTTTCTGTGGGTTTTCCCCGCCAGTAAGCTGGCCAGTGGTGGATCCAGGCCCCTAAGAGTGGATGAACCCCTGCTGGGACCTGGGGGTTGGGAAGCCTAGCTGGAGATCTCTCAGAATTACAACTGGTCTCTCTAGACAATACAAGTCAGTTCCCCAGCAGAAAATGGCTACTTTGGAAGGTGGCCTCTCTGGCCTTGTACCCTACTGAGGTCCCTCCCCTCCCCAAACCACACCCTCTCCAGGGGCTCCACCCCCAAAATCTCCAGGTACTTCCCAACCCAGACCTGGCAAACCCTAGCCAGGCCACCCTCCTGTGTCCTGCTCAACTTCCTTTATGCCCAAAGTTCTCATCTCTGTCCTCAGCTGGCTCTCTTTGTAGCTTGGCACTTTCTCATCCTAAATTTCCACAGGGAGATGCTCTCCCTCTTCTCTTTCACTCTCTTTCGGCATCCCTTAGGGATTTGGGTCTTCTATATACATGCTGTCCTCATCACATCCCAGGCCTTTCAGTACCACATAAAAGCTGATTAGGGTTGCCAGGTCCGGGTTGGAAAATACCATTTGGGGGTGGAGCCCGGAGAGGGTGGGGTTTGGAGAGGGGAGGGGCCTCAGCATGGTACAATGCCATAGTCCACCCTTCAAAGCAGCCATTTTCTCCGGGGGAGCTGATCTCCGTCAGCTGGAGATCAGTTGTAAAAGCGGGAGATCCCCAGGCCCTGCCTGGAGGCTGGCAACCCTAAAGCTGATGATGCCCAGGCTGGCCCTGGCCTCTATGAATCGATTTCCTCCCCCCCAACCCCACAAAGCCAACTGCTC
>NW_015188075.1:0-892 GCF_001447785.1 Gekko japonicus
CCCCCCCCCCCGCATTCTTATTTCCCTTGCTTGTAAGTTCCTCTTTCTTCAAGGGAGGTTTCTGTTCCCCTTGTGTTTGGTTCCCTCTAATGGTCGCTTTGATATTACAGTGGTTTACATCAGGGCTTTTTTGGTAGAAAAAGTCCAGCAGGAACTCATTAGCATAATAGGCCACACCCCTGACAGCACAGCTCATTAGCCTATTAGGCCACACCCCCATGTTACCAGAAGTGTGGTCATCCAGCCACACCCACCTTTTGCTTCTTATTCCGTTTACCTTGTTTGTTGTCAACACCCAGGGCCTTTTTTTGTAGCAGAAACTCCTTTGCATGTTAGGCCACACACCCCTAATATAGCCAATCCTAATGAGTTTCTGCTGTTGGGTGTGGCCTATTATGCTAATGAGTTCCTACTGGGCGTGGCCAACTCGGGAGCCAGCTGGAACTCCGTTCCTTTGCGTTCCTGCCCAAAAATAGCCCTGGTACGTCCAGCATAAAAACTTGCAGTTTAAATCTGCAGGGAGATATGCCAGAAATGAACCAATGTGAGATCGAATCGACCACTAGAGGGAGAAAAACATGTGTGGAACAGAAACCCCTCCACCCACACACACATGCATAGAAGCAAGGACTTGCAAATGAGAAAAATGAGAATGCGGGAAAGGCCTGGGTAAAAAGATGTATTTTTAGCCTGCTGTCTAAAAGAAAATAAAGTAGGTATCAGGTGAGCCTTAAAGGGGAAGGCATTTCAAAAGTGAGGTGTCGCCACAAAAAATACCCTGTCTCAAATTGCCACATGCCTCACCTCTGAGCTAGCAGGGCTTGAGAGGCGGAGCTTAAGCGGCAGGCAGGAGAGTAAGGGAGGAGGAAAACCGGAGTGGTCAAAATCACTA
>NW_015188076.1:0-841 GCF_001447785.1 Gekko japonicus
AACATCAGCTACGCTATTCTGGGTTCATCTACTTGCACATCAACCAATTTAATATATGCTACCATGTGCCAACTGTCTATATATCTAATAGTGACGTGTGCCCCCCATCTGCAGATATTTAACAATGGCCCCGTTCACATGGAAAAGTTGCCGTGCTAAAGACACGAATGTCAGGCAGATTTTTGGTGTGTGATCACACTGCAACATCTGGGAAGTGTAGCGCACCCGTGGCCAACCCGTGGCGTCCCGCTGAAGATGTGCAGTAAAAAAGTACCGCGGAAAGTGCACTAGTATCCAGAAAACGTGGGGCGGGGCGGGCGTCTGATCGCGGAAGTGCTAGTATCCCGTGGCATCCGGCATCCGTCCACGTCCCATCGCAAACCGTTTTTTTCCGTAAGCGCATAAACACATAACTGAAAGCAGTGCAGGTCCGCGGAACTGCGCATGCGCACAAACACGAAATGCTTTGCCACACTCCAGCATCCCGTGTGATCGCCAACTAACAGCGTAAGCACGAATCCTCAGGGAACTGTGTGATCGGGTTACCGCGCTTTATTTTGCTCCGGGGCTAACAGCCATGCCTCCCCCCCGCGTCATCCGGCCCGTGTGACCGGGGCTATTAAAAGGTTTCCAGTACAATTGTTGGTGGCTGTGACAGAGCCCAGGAGTCATGGCAGGCCTGGAGCCACAGCAGCTGTGTTGGAGCCTGGGAGCTGGGGCGGGCCCAGCTGTGGCTGCAGCAGAGCATGAGAGCCATGGCAGCTGAGTCAGAGCCCAGGAGATACAGTGGGCCCATTGGTGGGAGTTGTGCCGGAGCCCAGGAACATCAGTGAGCCCACCA
>NW_015188077.1:0-992 GCF_001447785.1 Gekko japonicus
CATCCAGTTTGATCAATTGCACTAGAGAGAAGCCACCGTATCACTTGTGGGTATGCCCCTTCAAGGGAGAACTTATTCCGCAACTGATAACGATTCTGTGCAATGACAAAATTCCTGTAGACATGAAAGCCGTATGTAGAACTGCTATAGTCTCAGCTATGGTGTGGAACGAAGGAGACCCTCTCAGGATAATTCTATCTATAGGCACTAATGAAAGTATGCCAGAAGAATTACCTGTGACTCTTACGGACCCAACCCAAAAAGCATACGAATTTAAATTGATCAATTGGACCTCCATTGAGATGGTTAGACAGTGTCATCGATGCAACGAACATGAAGTTGAGCCAACTTCAGAGGACGGCAGAAGACCGGAAGGCCTGGAGAGAGCTCGTCCATGGGGTCGCGAAGAGTCGGACTCGACTGTGCGACTGAACAACAACAACAACAATTGGTAAAGAAAACAGAACTGTTATTATTTTTTTTGACCCGTTAATACAAAACGTATGGGATCTCCACAATCTAACTAATCCTATAGTGGGGTCCCACACCCTAAAATATAATCAACAAGAGAAAGTATTGATGTACCCCCAAATGCATTTGCGCAATGTAACGATTAACATGACTCAATTGGAAATACCTGCTGATGCTTTAAGATCCCCATGGATACAGAAGCTATGTGCCCCATATCTCCAACCATTTAAACAAGGTTGGGAAAATTGGCTTGCTTTGTGGAGGACAGAAGTAATTCTGAGCCGCCCCAAAAGAAGCATAGCGGATTGGCTTGCTCCCGTGGGAACGGGAATCTCAGTTCTAAACACAGGCAACCTGGAGATATTGGCAAACAAAGCTTCTAAAGTAGGAACGGATATTTTTAATATGGCTCAACCCTTAACACAATCTTTTCACACTCTATCGGATGTCCAGCAGAATGCCATTCCCATTCTCATAAATTGGGAACATATTATGGAACATGATTTTCAAATTTTAATGAA